>NC_139940.1:17894466-17926966 GCF_963454915.1 Gymnoscopelus microlampas
CTTGACATTCTCGATGCGCACGAGAATTGACAACACTGCCGAAACCAATTTACGTAACGTATCGTATTTGATCATGTGTCATATAACAACGCAGCATCGACCAGAGGTTGGTCATTTGTCTAGCTGTGACAGTTTATTTTCACCTGTCTCAGTGTCAGTGCACACCGCAACACACCTCTCTCTCTCTCTCTCTCTCTCTCTCTCTCTCTCTCCGAGAGAGAGAGAGAGGGAGAGAGACCATTCCTCCCCTGGTCTGTCACTTTGTTCCAGCCTCTCAACACTGTCACTCTCTGATGATACAGTATTGCCTGTATTGTCTGTGTCACATGGAGATGTCTCGCTCACCACCCACGCCTACAAACACGCCATTAGCCACTCACACACACACGCACACACACACGCATACTATACACACGCACACACATGCACACACACGCACGCACACACGCACACACACACGCACAAGGGTGACATCTCCAAAGACAGGCTGTTTCAATCACAGTAAACAGTGATGCGTGTGTGTCATTGTCTTGGCTCGGCGCTCTCCGTCTCGAAGGCACGTGCACTGCACTATGTGTACCGTAGATGAGCACGCACACACACACGCGCGCGTGCACGAGCGCATACACAAATAAGCACACATCCTCACAAACACACACAAACACGCATGTTTCACTGCCTTCATTTTCAGAATACATCACATACTGTATATGTGCTCTCTCTCTGTCTCTCTGTCTGTCTGTCTGTCTGTCTCTCTCTCTTCCTATCTGTCAGTCTCTGTGTCCTCTCTCTGTCAGTCTCTCTCTCTCTCTAACTTTCTGTGTGTCCGTCTGTCTCTCTGTCTCTCGCTCTCTCTCTGTCTCTCTCTGAAACCCCCCCCTCTCTCTCTCTCTCTCTCTCTCTCTCTCTCTCTCTCTCTCTCTCTCTCTCTCTCTCTCTCTCTCTCTCTCTCTCTCTCTCTCTCTCTCTCTCTCTCTCTCTCTCTCTCTCTCTCTCTCTCTCTCTCTCTCTCTCTCTCTCTCTCTCTCTCTCTCTTCCCCTCCAGGCCTCCCTCGTCTCCTCCTCTCTTTTCATTTGTCATCTCGCATTACTCCTGGGAGGCAATTACTGTTTTCCCCTGGACTTTAAATAATTAGTTTAAAAACACCCACAGATAAATAAAGCATGTGCTTGTGTGAATGTGAATGTGAATGTGCGCGTGAATGTGCGTGTGTGTGTGCGTGTGTGCGTGTGTGTGTGTGTGTGTGTGTGTGTGTGTGTGTGTGTGTGTGTGTGTGTGTGTGTGTGTGTGTGTGTGTGTGTGTGTGCGTGCGTGCGTGCGTGCGTGCGTGCGCGCGCGTGCGTGTGCTTACATGAGTGTGTGTGTGTGTGTGCGTGTGTGTGTGTGTGTGTGTGTGTGTGTGTGTGAGAGAAAGAGAATTTCTAGCATACATGCAAATGCATGTACGTGCACACACGTGCACGCATTTTGTGCATACTGTGCCCCCTAAATGGTAGAAGATCAATACAGATGTGTAAAATGCTAATAAGGCACAGATTTCCAATTAACTAAATGTTGGTTTGCATGTGTGATCCAATAATGGCAGTGAAGCATGAGTGTGCACTGTGCATGTGCCTATACAAACACACATACACACATTCACACATACATACATACACACATACACAAACACACTCACTCAGCATTGACATAGTACGTACACATGCAAAACTGACAGCATCATTTTTGATCGCGTGCGGAATCTGTGCCCAATGCAAACACGCAGTAGATCACTCTGTCACTCGTCTTATTATTCCTGATTTGTACCTCGTTGCTCACGCGTCGCACGGACCCCCGAAATAGCCGATCTACAAGCTCTACGACGCGGCGCGCTAGCGACGCATCGCGAGCTTGTCGATCGGCTATTTCCCGCGTGCAACACCCGCCCGCATGCAACCATACGCATAAATCAAGCCTCGGTTACAAGCACGACGGACGGTACATGTTCACACACCCACACACGTGGAGACAGCGCATGCACGCCGCCTATACATATACCGATGTACTCAAGCTCAATGACAGATGGGCAAAAGGGAATGAAAATAGACACACACACACACACACACACACACACACACACACACACACACACACACACACACACACACACACACACACACACACACACTTTTGTATTACTATACTTGTGAGGACATCAACATTTCAGGAAGCCGATTTTATGATTGGTTTATAATTTTTTGGGGGCATTTTAACCGCAAGTCTAAAGCCGAAAAATAGTCGATCTACAAGCTCACAACGTGTCGCGCTGCGACACGTTGTGAGCTTGTAGATCGGCTATTTTCCGGTATTTTGACATCGCCGCACAACTAAGTATGAAATAGGGAGAAATCTTCAACCCTGACCCTTAAACCCAACCTTAAAAATGTCTAATCCTAAACCTAACCCCAACCTGAATCTTTTTCTAATTGTAAACACATCTCTAAAAAACAAAAGCAACCATAAAACAACAATTTTTCTTGCGAGGAAAACCAGGAAAATGGTCCTCACAACATCTATTCCTCAAATTCTACTATACTTAATGTGAGAACGTTTGGTCCTCACAAGTATAGTAATACAAACACACACACACACACACACACACACACACACACACACACACACACACACACACACACACACGCACACGCAGTGTGTGACAGCTCATTTGGCAGCAGTGTGAGTGCTGGTCGAGAACAAAGACAAGAGGTGGGCAGGTGGCCTCCTCTCGCACACGGTGACGCCATTCCTTGTCACTCCTCCTGACTCACCTACACCCAATTTATCCCCCAATGCAGGCCGGCATGCATGCAGCCACGCCGCCGTTCGCTTGTGGAAAAGAAGTGATTTTGATGCTCAAGTCTCATATATGGCTGCCTGGTCTAACAGCAGCCACAAAATATAAGAAAAAAAGCAAAGATCGCTCAATGCTGGCAGCAGGCCCCACGTTCTTTGCGGAGACAACACTGGTTACTTTAACTTTTCTGGATAAAGTCGCTCTCGGGGGGAAACCCTGTATGTCAGTGGTTTTCAACCTTTTTCATGCCAAGGACCCGTAAATTGATATACATTTGGCAGCGGACCCCCATTTGAAAATGTTTTGTGCCAGGGACCGCCAGAAGCAAAGATATCAGTTAATTTTCGCTTTGAAAAAATATAAATATTCAAAGATATGCACACTTTTTCAAGGTTTTTCAAAAATAGCAGATCTACAAGCTCATAGCGCGGCACTCGGTGCCGCGCTATGAGCTTGTATATCTGCTATTTTTGAATAGCCAAAGCTAAGCGGCTAAAGTGATTGTGACGCTATGTTAACTAATTTAGCTGGGGACCCCCTGGTGTATGTCACTGCTGTATGTCCAAAACTCCAAAACATACTTTTCGGGATTCCAATTAAAAAATCTTCAAAATAGCCTATAGGTATAAAATAGGGCTAAAGTGGTTAATGTATGTTTTATAACGTAATAATTTATATCTGCAAAGTAACTTACTAGTACTTATGTACTTTCCACCACTGAACCTCACTTCATTTCTCATTGGCTACAGGCTACATCTCACACACGCCCTCGTTCCCACAGTGCATCTCAGCAGGCGGTCCTTTTAAGTAGTCCTCTGTTCACTGTTCATGCTACATGTGTGTCAGTGTTCAACTTCCCTCCACCAACCCCGGCCTCCTCCCTGTGGCATTCAGTTTCTTAGTTAACCCATTGAGACCTGAAGCCGATTCTACATGTCTCCTAAATCCCAACAGTATTCTGAAAAAACGTATGTTTCTATATGTATTTGGCCGCAGACCCCCATCAAAATATTTTGTTCCAGGGACCCCCCAGAAGCAAAGATTTGAGTTAAAAATGTTCGCTTTAAAAATATATATATTCAAAGATTTGCACACATTTTCAAGATTTTTCAAAAATAGCAGATCTACAAGCTCGTAGCGCGGCACTCGGTGCCGCGCTATGAGCTCGTATATCTGCTATTTTTGAATAGCCCAAAGTGTAAAATAATAAATCTAAAAATGACACAGTTCCAGGTCTTAATGGGTTAATGAGATGATTCGGTGATGGTACTGTGAGTCTATGGATTGTACAATGATATGTCGTAGCTTAACTCATGCAATTGAAAGGTTCAATGTTATGTTCATGTAATAACTGTATCTTACGCCCTGCTCCGGGGGGGGGGGGTTTGTGATCTAAGATTCTGTGTCATGCTAACGCAGATAGTCTGTATCACAGGAGCAGAGTCACACTAAATGTAAACGGTTCATCCTGAGCTGAAGTGTCTTAACTGCAAAGTTCTAACAACGTATATAGGTGTTCCAGCACTCGAAAATTGTGCCAGAAGAGACAGTCTGCCTCAAGAGACTAGTATAGGCTCTGCTTCCTTCCCTGTGGGTTGTGTTGTCCCTTGGCGAGGCTTGTGATATATCTCTTAAATGGTTGTCTTCTAATGTGCTGAGCAAGGAGGGAGTAATATGTAGCAGAGCCTGAACGCCAAGGATCAAATAATAACGTTCACACTTGCTGTATTTACATTATGAACACACTTATTTCCAATCTATGATGGTGAGTTATCTGACAGAACTAGCCCGTCTACAGTAAGGATAATTCCTTTTAACAGGTCGTTCATGAAAGTCCTTGCGGTCTTGTTTCCAATGAGAACCTGTGAGCAATTAGGGGTTAAGAGTCTTGCTCAGGGACAAATTTCATTTCATCGACACATATGCTGACCTGGCCTGGAATCGAACCTGGGGCAACCAGGGCCTCTGGCTCCCTAGGCGGGCTCACTAACCACTCAGCTATGGCCGCCCCCAGTACTTTATTTTGTTTGGCACCACGTGTCCTCGTAACAGGCTGCTCTATATAGAGAATATCGTTGCTGTCGGGCAGAAACCTCTTACAGTATATCGTTTGTTTTTTTTGTAAAAAGTCTTATTTCGTCATACTACAGTGTAACAGAGAGGTCCTCGTTTACTTATCCTTTGCACATGTACATCGTAACCTTTATTTATTGATTGATTCATTGCATCGCATATGAGCACTTTGGTATTTGCGCGGCGTAATTTGCACAACGCAGTTTGCACGGTAAAGAAATGCAGTCATGATGTTGTTGTTGATCACATTTAACTGAACATGTTGAGTTGTTTTCCTATCCAGCTCAGCTGAGCCACTCAGCTATAACTAGCTCCACCTGTGGAGACAGAATGTTTGGTGATAATCTGGCGAGTGCACAATGTGTAATATATGAGTGCAATAGAGACCAAGTGAAGTGATGTGTATGAGAGGTGTAATACGGGTAATGCTAAGTGATGATTGAAAGAGCTGGGCGGCTGCTGTGTTGCCAGTGTAATTGGGCTGGACCAAGTCAGAATGGCAGAGGAGGGGGGGGTTGTGATGTGTTTGTGAAATTGCCAAGGATATTGTTGTAGGAGAATCATTACTGCTGCAGTTCATGGAGTTTTAATATATTTTATGAATGAGAGTTAACGTTATGTGTATATATGTATTTGTATATTTATGTATTTGTATGTTGGTTGATCTACCCCTTGACATGGTGGAGTCCAAAGTCCAAACTAATTGCCGCAGCTGAGTATAAAAAGGTGCCAGCAACAAACACATTCAGTTAGTGGTAGGATGAGAGCCAGGCACCACCATGTCACGCGTTGTTGGAGCTCCTGTTTTATGTCTTTTGTATTTTTGGTGTCTATAAAGTGAATAAAACACTTTTTGGTTGCACTTTACCGGCACCTGTGTACTGCTTCCAGACGCTGAATGGCTCATTCTCACAAATAGCTAGCTAGCTAGCAATTAGGCTTCGATTAATTTGTTTTTTCCAGTTAAGATTATTTACACGACTGTACGGGACGTGGGAGGGAGAGACATCTGCAGGACATCTGCTTTATTTTCTACTAATTGTCAGAGCTTTCAAAGTACAGATCATTAGGCGGAAGCATTTCGGGGGCCATCATGTGTCAGTACAGAGTCTAAGAGCCCACAGGTGGTGCTGGCATGGGGTTGCATGGGGCAAAGATGTGACAGCTAGCCAGAGGCACAACAGTGCTTAAACAAGCCTCCAAATTGGTCATCTGCTTGTCACGTCACAGTTACATAACCTAGTGTGTGTGTGTGTGTGTGTGTGTGTGTGTGTGTGTGTGTGTGTGTGTGTGTGTGTGTGTGTGTGTGTGTGTGTGTGTGTGTGTGTGTGTGTGTGTGTGTGTGTGTGTGTGTGTGTGTGTGTGTGTGTGTGTGTGTGTGCGCGTGCACACGTGTGCTTGAACCCATTTAGACCGGGAAAGAATCTGTTTCATTTTTAGATTTCTTTAGGCTATTCAAAAATAGCAGATATACAAGCTCATAGCGCGGCACCGAGTGCCGCGCTATGAGCTTGTAGATCTGCTATTTTTTTTTTTTTAATCGTGAACATTTGTAATTCAAATATTTGCTTCTGGGGGTCCCTGGAACTAGATATTTTGAGATGGGGGTCCGCGGCCAAATACATATCTTGGGGGTCCTTGACATGAAATAGTTTGAGAACCACTGACTATAGCAGCATAGGTTTTTTCAAAAAAAAAACTGTTAGGATTTACAGTAGAAGACATTTTGTAGAATGCAAAAGATTTGAGTTAGAAATGTTTGCTTTAAAAATAAATATATATGAAAAGATTTTCACGATTTTTCCCAAAATAGCAGATCTACAAGCTCATAGCGCGGCACTCGGTGCCGCGCTATGAGCTTGTATGTCTGCTATTTTTGAATAGCCCAAAGAAATCTAAAAATGACACAGAGATGCGATCCCGGTCTTAATGGGTTAAGTAACCAGTGGTTCCCAATAACCTTTTCTGGATCAGGGCCCACTTGAAAATGTGGAAAGCGTTAGTGTTACACTATGTGGTCAGATGTTTGCCATCGATTGTGTTCCGGCATTGATCAATGAGAGCAACGTATAGTGTTCTTTAAGTTCTCCAGTATGTCTGCCTGGACTAGCAACACATTATTTAATGCTGTTGGAAGCATAATGGCTCTCTACAGTACAGTAAGTACAATGAGTTTACTTGTAGTCATTTGGGGGTTAAGGGAGGGAGGGGTATGTTTGTTTGTCATTATATCTTGTGAATTTGCATGTTTTACTTAATCATCAGTAAACAATTTGATCACAAAAGAAATACAATCTGACATTTTCTATGAACAACACTGTCGAACAACACTATGTATGAATGAGGCTTCAGAGAAACACTGTACTTGTATTCAGCCCAACATCACTAGCAGCTTGAAAACCAGCCATATACTGTAGCTACAGTCACAGTATCACGCACGCACACACACCACACACACACACACACACACACACACACACACACACACACACACACACACACACACATCACACCAAAAACAAACACAATAGGCAGACCGACACAGATACATAACACACATACAGGTCCACGCACGCACGCACGCACACACACACACACACACACACACACACACGCACACACGCACACACACACACACACGCACGCGCACACACACACACACACACGCACACACACACACACACACACACACACACACACACACAGAAAGAAAGAACAATGGAGTAAAGAGATGTTTTGACAGTTCTCGATACTTTTTTTCATAGCCCAGTAGTCTTTTACAGTTTGCACTGATAACTCTGCACTCACAAAATGTCAACTTTTTTTCCACAAAAGAACGAGGAAACCTCATGTCAAAACAATAACAATGCAGTTTTTGTGAATACGGGCTCCATTCTCTATTACCACGGCTGCTACAGTATAAGGTCCAATGAGTAAATGTTAACAATCTTACATTTCTACCACACATCCACTGCCGTAGAGTGGATCTGTCTAAAAGTCGCAGCATCCTCTTCTACAGCAGTGATTCTCAATCCTTTTTCATGTCAAGGACCCCAAAATGTATATGTATTTGGCCGCGGACCCCCATCTCAAAATATTTTGTTTCAGGGACCCCCAGAAGCAAAGATTTGAGTTACAAATGTTCGCTTTAAAATATATATATTCAAAGATTTGCACACATTTTCAAGATTTTTAAAAAATAGCAGATCTACAAGCTCATAGCGCGGCACTCGGTGCCGCTCTATGAGCTTGTATATCTGCTATTTTTGAATAGCCAAAGTGTAAAATGATGCTTTTTTAGCTCATATCAAAAAGTGACACAGATGCGTTCCAGGTCTTAATGGGTTAAAGTCCACTCAGGCCAACATCAGACAAGAACTAGAAAATGTGCTCCTCGGAGCACAGGTCTCCGCCAGTACTGTTCCTGATTAATCCTGTCTTACCTCACTTCAAAAGATATAAATGATCTTTTGAAGTGACACACCTATTTATAGGTCTCTATTTAAACATGCGTCTCGCTAGCCAATCAAAGCACACCCTTTCAACATATTGTCTGGTGGACACACGGAAGGACGAGAACGAAAACATAGTCTCCTGGCGGAGACAACAACTCCCAGAGATGATATGTTACTGTAAGTCCTCCATACGCATAGTTCCTGGGCTGTGTAATGTGTGTGACTTGGAAAACGAAACACCATGAACCAAAGAACAAGAAGAAAGACAATTCTCTTACCTGATTGGATGAGACCGCAGGGCGAAGAGAGGGAGAGACGGGAAACATGGAAGAGAAGAAGAGAGGGAGAGAAGCTCAGGATTAGATGACTTAAATCAACTTGAACTTGAAAAAAGAAATGATGAGAAAACCGTAACAAATGAAACCTTGTGGCATACCAGGCATTATTATTACCAGCACTTTAACTGCCAAGGAGGGCATGTGAAAACAACTCTCTCACTGCCTATACCAGCCGGTTATGACATATATTTTAGCCGGTAATATACTGGCATTGTAGTGAAAACATGGCTTAAAATGTGACTTTGAAAAAATTATCTCTCCCACACACACACGCACACGCAGACACAGACACAGACACACACACACACACACACACACACACACACACACACACACACACACACACGCACACACGCACACACGCGTACACATACGATACATACACACATGTCATACATTTTGTACGACCAAACGAACCGGCCCGCTCTGTACACCGTTGTGTTGCGTTCTGAAAGCCGGACATGCCCCAAACAGGTCAAATGACAAATTCACAGGTATTTGGACACAGGATAAATAGCATGTTTAAATAGTACTGCATCTATATTGCACTTTGAACACTTTTTTACCGATGTAGTTTTTCCTTATACTGCTGCTTTCTCTCTCTTTTTTTAATGTTTTTGCTGCCCTTGCCTCTTTTTAATGTGTTTTAAATGTGACAAGCACCATGAGTTGCAGAGAACGGTATTGTGCTCGCATGTACAGTATGCCGAGTGTGTATTATGTGGAAGTGACTAAAAAATGAATACAATTCTGAGGAGGATATTTCCATATTTCAACTTTTTGTTTTCTCTGTAAATTAATTCCCCTAAGCCCCCAAGAGACTAAATAATAACTACATTGGATCCATATTGCAACAAAGGTTCTTTTTTTCCCCCCCATTACCTGAAAAGTAGCGTTTTTTGGACATACAAGGTTTCCACGTGACAGCTACCATAGATAACTAGGACTCGGGGCAACAAATGAATAGTCATCACATTTCGCCCCCCTGTTCGGGAAGTGGAGGCAACTCATGCAAAACAAGCAAAAACAAAGTCGCACACAGCAGCAGTTTGGTTGCCCTTTTCAAAGTCCCACCTCGCTTCCCTCCCAGTCTCCCTCCCTCCCTCCCTCTCTCTCTCCCTCCCTCCCTCCCTCCCTCCCTCTCTCCCTCCCTCTCTCTCTCTCTCTGTTTACCTACTGACAAACAGAGAGGGGAAAGTATAAAAGAGGGTTAATAGGGTTCAGGTTATTCTCGTTGGCTATTCACCCCCTGCGCTCACTCACTCACTCACACACACGCACACGCACGCGCCACCCCACCCCGTCCCATACATATTTCTACCTCTCAGAAACCGCCCCAACCCACCTTCGCTTACCATACAATGCTTTCAAAAGGCAAAAAGAACTAGTACAGTACAGTATGGCCGGTAATAATGAAAGCCTGAAAACTTTTCCCCTCACTCTGCAAGTTCTGTGCGTTCTATATGTGCACAGCTACTGTACACACCCAACTAAAGAAAGTACTGTAGTGCATGTTCATTGTAAGCTTCTATTTGATGCTCTCAACTATCTTTATGTGAGGTTATACAAAAACAACCACCCCATAACCTTCACCTAATCACAGCCTGAGGTCCTTACACACCGGCGAAAATAGCGAATATACGCAAAATTCGGACTCGTTCCGAATAATTAAAAGACGCTTTTTCGCTTCTCTTTTTCGCTTTTTCGCTCCATGTACGGAGCCATTGACTTTATAAGGTTTTAAAAAAAAAACGCATTATTCGCACGAAAAAATCGCCCCGGTGTGTAACAACCTTAAGCCTTGGCTCGAAATCCCTATCCCTTACCCTCAAACTAACCCTAACTCCTCACCCTAACCCTAACCCCTAACTGTTTAAGCCTAATCCTAACTTCAGCCTTAAGCGTTCCATAACTGTAACTCGGAATCTACGTCATATTCATTAATTTAACCATAGAATTTGTACATTTCCCTCGTGGGGACCAGAACACTGGGCCTCATTCACTAATACAGTACGTGCGTGGAAATTATTATTCTCCTTTGTGCGCAAATACAATTACAGCGGGATTAAAGAAACGTGCAGAACAGACACATTTATGTGCTTCAGCGTTCCTGTGTGTATGTTTAATGAAGCCGTATAATCTTAATTGATAGGCATGTGCTTCTAGTTCTATTCAGCAAAAATCCATGCCCCACCCTCTCCATGGATGGAGGACACCACTGTGGTCGTGATGCTGGTAATGATGGTCCTATTGGCTCTATGCACAGCAGCCATATTGGAAAGAAAGTGGGCCTCTTCCTTACTTCCTTCACAGGTTTTTACCAATGATACAAATGAAGGCTCTGTTCCATTTCATGTAGCACAGTGGTTCTCAAACCTTTTAATTTCAAGGACCCCCATAACTCTGAGAGTGGAACCAAATGGACCCTTACGGGTCCATTTGGTTCCATTTGTACACTCTCAGAGTTACACACCTTTTTAAGGGGCCATTTGGAACCCCCTCAAGGAACCACGAGGGTCCCTGGACCACACTTTGAGACGCACTGGTGTAGCAGAGTGTTTCCAGTGAGACAAAATGCACAATATCAGCACCCTGACTCTGTTTGACCAGAACGGAACAGAGCCTCCATTAGTATCATTAGTAACGCCTGTGAAGGAAGTAAGAAGACCTGCCTGGCCATGCCTTCATAGGAGTCAGCATGAGAGGAAAGAGGGTTGTGGGTTGGTCAAGGGTGTTTGTATTATGGCAGAGAAGGAATCCAATTAGTTGCCGGGAAAAAACGTACGTAGCCAGCGGTCATTCAGAGGTCACAATGTCGCATGTCGCTCCTGTACATTTGAATTATTGACAACAAACACTTGTACACACTTTTCAGTGGACATGTACGAGTGGGAACATTTTTCACATTGAATATGGTCTGTCATGGTGACAGACCTTGAACTTTACTTTTAATATAAGCCTGGCCTCAGATACTACTTCTCAAGCCTCAGAGCTACTCAACTTCTGTTCTCTGCCTCAAAGTTGGACCACGTACAGCTCGATGCGAAATAGGCCAAGGTAAATGTCATTCAACACCAACAACACCCCGTAGCTCAACACACTGAATGTTGTTGACGACTTCAGGTTCCTTGGAGCATTGATCTTGTCAACGGCAAAAGGACACAAAGAGCAGAAAGTACAAGATGTACCGAACCCAGAGCATGCCCTGAGATTGTCACTATGTTTGTTGCAACAATGGAGGCCGCGCTGATACAGCACTGAGACCTTGACTCTCTCTACCCAACAGCAGCGGTGGAGGAAGAAGCACTCACGACTTATTTTCTATCAAGTATACACCAAGGGGCAAGGCTTGGATATTTACGATGAGGCCAACACGGAAGCTTATGAATGGCCAGAGTGGCGCTGTTTTACCCTGTGCCGACCTGAAGTGTCAGAAAGAATTTATTTTAGTGCAAGTGAATGGGTTTTTGACAAACTTTAGACTAGATTTTCTTACCGTAATAAAAAATTGTCATAAATTCTATATGCTTCCAGTCGCTAGTTTAAAGTCTATGCTCCAGGAGGGGCGGGATGATTTGATTGACAACCTACACAACCAATAGCATTCATTCCCCGCCCCCGCTCTTGATTGACAAGCTACCCAACCAATAGCATTTTTGGGGGTGTTTTCCGGTTCGCTGGTCACGTGTCTGGTCTCAACCAATAGCGTTTGAGTTCCGGCGTGGCCAACTGTATATATTAACGATGGAGGAATGCATGTTCCTGAACTATCGGCTTCATTTTCGTTCTGTAGAAAGCAGGGGAGTGGCTTTGTCCATTCTTTTTTACAGTCTATGGTATACACCCCATGAAGCCTTGAATTCATGGATTTTTTTTGTTTTTTGTCGCATTCCTTGGACACTAATTTGATGACCGGCGGAAAGATGCTAATGTCTCCGGTACTCAAAGTTGACTCTTTGAGGCTCCTACCGGAGCCGCTGCCGGTTGTGAGCTTGTAGATCTGCTATTTTCAAACGATTTGTATACATTTTACACATTTGAAAACTTGTGAAATGGGACAATGTGCATAATGAGTACTTTCTACCTTTGGTACTTTAAATACATTTGTATACCAACACTTTTGTACTTTTACTCAAGTAAATGTTTTATTCCAGACTTTTACTTGTAACAGAGTATTTCTATATTGCAGTATTGATACTTTTACTTAAGTAAAGAAATAGTACTGGAGTCTCCTGCATGGAGGATAGGACCATGTGTAGAGGAGGAAGAACGCCCACCACCTGATAATCATTAAGATTTAATTGCTATTATTACAAAACAGTGGTTCTCAAACCTTTTAATTTCAAGGATTAGCATTACTCTGAGAGCGTATAAATGGAACCAAATGGTACCACTTGTACACTCTCAGAGTTACTGTACAGACCTGTAAGGGTCCATTTGGAACCCCCTCAAAGAACCCTGAGGGTCCCCGGACCCCACTTTGAGAACCATTGTTCTAAAGGTAACTATTATTATCACCAGTACTAATGCCATGACTACTAATTCATTTTACAAGAATGAAGTACATATTATTTGTAAATATTATTTGCAATCGAAATATTGAATATTTACTCATATTTTAACCCATTAAGACCTGAAGACGATTCTAGAAACTCTCTTCTTCTAAATCCCAACAGTTTTCTGAAAAACGTATGTTTCTATATCAGCGTTTCTCAAACTTTTTCATGTCAAGGACCCCCAAACTTGGGAGTCCTTGATATATTTGGCCGCTGACCCCCATCTCAAAATATGTTGTTCCAGGGACCCCCAGAAGCAAAGATTTCCACTTCAAAACACTTTAAAACAATATATATTCAAAGATTTGCACACATTTTCATGATTTTTCAAAAATAGCAGATCTACAAGCTCGTAGTGCCGCGCTATGAGCTTGTATATCTGCTATTTTTGAATAGCCAAAGTGTAAAATAATGCTTTTTTAGCTCAAATCTAAAAATAGATGCGTTCCAGGTCTTAGTTAATGGGTTAAGATGAATGCATTGCACATATATATATATTCTTTATTTTACATGTATTCTCTGTGTAGATACAGTAGCTAAATGACACGCTGCAGATAAGCCGAGCATAAAAAGGCCTGCGTAGGGAATTGACACTGCAACTGGGAGCCTTGGAACTACAAAGAAATATATATATATATAATTTATACTGTAGTATATAGCTTACTGTATGCTCTATAGACACAGCCATGCTGAGGCTCCTGAGATCAAGGCTTGCCAACAAGAGTCTATAATGACCCTGAAGGCGTGCACAAACCTCAGGCCAGTTAGCCAGCTCCCCCCACCCTGATACTCTGGCTGATTTACAACCCAGCAAGGAATGAAATATTCCCATAAGCTGAAGTCCTCCTGCATGTGAGGAGGAATTATATAATTATGCCTACTGTATATTGTTACAATATTATTATGTTCTGACCATTTGAATATCATAGAGTCAAGATGCCCTGGTAATACAGGTCTGATACAGTAGGCCTATATATGTTGTTTTAACCCATTAAGACGGGGAAAAGCATCTGTCGTTTTAGATTTTAACCACTTTAACCATTATTTTATACTTTGGGCTAATCAAAAATAGCAGATATACAAGCTCATAGCGCGGCACCGAGTGCCGCGCTATGAGCTTGTATATCTGCTATTTTTGACAAATCTTTGAATACATGTATTTTTAAAGCAAACATTTGTAACTCAAATCTTTACCCCTGGGACTAAATATTTTGCGATGGGGGGTCCACGGCCAAATACATATAATTTTGGGTGGTCCTTGACATGAAAGAGTTTTGAGCACCACCGATATAGAAACATAAGTGTTTCAGAAAACTGTTAAGTTAGGATTTGTAGAAACGGCCTCAGGTCTTAATGGGTTAAGGAAGTAGTTCTCAACCTTTTCCGGATCATGATGCTCCACTCGAAAATATCTCAAAAGCGATCGAGGCCCACCCATCTGACCCAGCCTAAGCCAGGTTAAGTGGCCAGGTGGGTGGGCCGCGTGCATTTTCAGAGCATGTTTATTTTAATGATCAAACAATCAATTTTGTTCCTGCTTGGCTCAATGAAACTAACATAGTTGTACATATAGTTCTTATTCATTGGTACAGAGCACAGCTCGGTCCCTTTACACAAACATTTCTTCTTTTATCTTTGTATAGCCTGTATAACTAGGCTCTCTCTCACTGTTTTCCCCTTGAACTACAGCACTGTAGCACCACCAGTGTTTAATTAACTCCTCCCATGAGCTCATGTATTAAACTTCTATCTCATAACGTGAAGAGTCTCAGACTCTGTTTGCCTCAGCAATTACTAATTGATACAGCATTTCCACAACACATGGCATAAGGAAAATAGTGGGAAGACAGGCTTTCTTTTTTTTATTTATTTATTATTTATTTAGATAAATTATTATTTGCCCAATTTAGTCGTTATGCCAATGAATTCCTCCCCACACACATTTCTGTGTTGTATCCTACTGACTCGCCTGCCAGCGAGGAGCCCCCACCGGGAGGACTACTCCTCCCGCCCAACACTCCTGTTAGGTGCAGCCCCAGCCTGTAAGAGTATACGTGCAACTCCCTCGAACACACAACCAATTGTGTTAGTGAGACTAAGACTAGATGTATTGACAATTTCATCAACAAATAAAAACTAGAATAAAAAGAGATCCAGTAGAACTAAGACTAGTTGTTTTATGTTTGGTTGCGCTCGGGTGTTGCGCTCTGAAAATTGCTGATCTACAAGCTCACAACGCAAGCTTGTAGATCAGCTATTTTCAGCATGCAACCAAGTGTAAAATCAGGCATTATGACGCCATCAAGGCACCGCCAAAATACATTTTAGTCGACTAAATCTTAATCAACTGTAGATTTAGTCGACTATAATATTATGATATTTAGCCGACTAAAACTAGACAAAGACTGAAGCATTTCAGATGACTAAAATATGACTAAAACTAAATGGAATTTTATTCAAAAGACTATGACTAAAACTAAATCAAAATTTGCTGTCAAAATCAACACTGGGATGCACCAGGCTGGATTCGAACCCACAACCTCCGTGGTGGTGGGCAGGGACTTAACCACTGCGCCAATCCGAGCGCCTGAAGACAGGCTTTCTGATGTGATATTCCTTTTGACCATGACACATCCACGTGCACCAGTTAGAAGCCTGGAAACGCATGTGTGCAAGAGTTAGCGGCAGACCACACACACACACACACACACACACACACACATGCTGGCGTGTGCACTGTGCATGTAATCCTCGATCCCCTGGTTCCCCCAGGGGAATACAGGGTTAATCTAAGTAATAGCGCCTCCTCTCCGTATTGGATCATGAATGAACAAATGCGTGCCGTGCAAACACACACACACACACACACACACACACACACACACGTGCGTTCTCCCTGTAGTACACACACACACACAAACACATGGTACCCTGGGGGGAAACGCATGTCCCACTTTTTAATAACAAACCAAAGCTCTTGGGAGCGCTGCCGTGTGTAGATAGCTAAATGACACTTACAGGTTGACACGCTGCAGATAAGCCCAGGCAAAAATACCAGGAGGAGAGGGAGGTGGGGGCGGGGGGGGGGGGGGGGGGGGGAATGTGCGCTGCAAGCGGGAGCTGATTAAGGCCTAAGAAAATAAATAAATAAGTAAGTATATATCGTGGCTGTCGGGTCGGAAACCTTGTATGTTCAAAACCATTTGAACTTTTCAGGAAATGGGAGCGAAAGTGTTCCAGAAACAGTGAACATAGCCGATCTACAAGCTCACAACGCCATCGGCTACTTTCACAACTTTTGCTTTGACGTTCTTGCGCGACGAAGTAGGGCATTAAAGGAGGAGTTCACCCAAAAAATGACATATTTTCTATCAATTGCACACCCCACGAAGGCTTGAATTCATTGATTTTTTTTTTTTTTGACACATTCCTAAGCCAATAATTTGTTGACCGTGTGTATTTCCGGTAGGAGACACAAATAATCTACTTTGTGTCTCCTACCGGATACATTAGCTGGTAGGAGACGGGAATCAAATTATTAGCTTAGGAATGCGACAAAAACAAAAACAAATCCATGAATTCAAGGCTTCATGGGGTGTGCAATTGATAGAAAATAAGTCATTTTTTGGGTGAACTCCTCCTTTAAGTGACAAGAAAACATACAAAAGTTGAAATATGGAGAAATGTTCTGCTCGACAGGGATGACTCCTATCTCCATATTACATTTTGTTTTGTCTTTTTCCATAAATTAACGCCCTACTTGATCATACTACAGCGTCACACAAAAGCATCGAAACACGGCGCGAAACGCGTAGCTTGTAGATCGGCTACTTTTGCATACTTTTGCATTTGAATCCTGAAAAGTAAGAGTTTTGGACATACGAGGTTTCCACCCAACAGAGACGATATATTATATATAGTAAATGCAAATAGGCTCCTGAGATCAAGGCTTGCCAACTGGAGTTTAACTCTTTAAGACCTGAGGCCGATTCTACAAATGTCTTCTAAATCTCAACAGAATCCGGAAAATGTATGTTTCTATATCAGTGGTGCTCAAACTTTTTCATGTCAAGGAAAATACATACCAAAATGATATGTATTTGGCCGCCGACCCCCATCTCAAAATATTTTGTTCCAGGGACCCCCAGAAGTAAAGATTTCACTTAAAAATGTTTGCTTTAAAACAATATATATTCAAAGATTTGCACACATTTTCACGATTTTTCAAAAATGGCAGATCTACAAGCTCGTAGCGCGGCACTCGGTGCCGCGCTACGAGCTTGTATATCTGCTATTTTTGAATAGCCAAAGTGTAAAATAATGTTTTTTTTTTAGCTCAAATCAAAAAGTGACACAGATGCGTTCCCGGTCTCAATGGTTTAACGCCCCTGAAGGCATGCAGCATATATGTTCCTGCACACTCCGATGGGGCTAAGGGCTGCAGAGGCATGTGGTTGCTCTGACAGACGATTATTAATCAGGAGATTTCTAGCAACAATCCTAATCCCCACTTTGCCTCCTCGAGGCGAGCGTACTGTACATACAGTACGCTCGCCTCACACTGGCGTCTCTTCAGGGACAAGAGAAACGCACCAAAGTTGTGGTGATTAATCAGAAAAAATATTGCCCTTCTGATTATTAATCAGGATTCTTTAGTCTTTGATGATGTGAAAAACGTATTTTTTTAAACGTTTTTAGTTGGTTCACAGCAGCATTTAATAAGGAACATGTAACTAGAACCCTTACAGTCTTATTATATTATAATTATGATTATAACAAGCGGAAAACGTGGCCGATTCGCACCGCGTTAATAGCTTGTCTGGCATTTCCGGGGGTTATCGCGCTGACAACTTGCTGCAAAGCGATGCGTTGATCAACATGTTTAGAATCCAGAAGCCATTATTGGCCCGAATTATTGCATGGGTGAAATAGGCTCTCTCCCTCTCATTCCGATTCACTAAGCAATTTACGACCATATTTTGATCTTACCGGCATTTAAGACAATTTTCTTCCTGCAAAATATTGTCTTAAATGCCGGTAAGATCAAAATATGGTCGTAAATTGCTTAGTGAATCGGGGCCATTGTCCCTCTCTCCCTCCCTCTCTCTTCCTCCCTATCAGGGTTTTTTACTTCTTCTCACTTAAGCAGGACATTTTATGTTAAGCTTTTTCTCACTTGCCAGGAACAAGTGATCCTCCTCAGGGCGAATGTACAGGATGTACCGACCGTGTACCTTCCCACTGAGGGTAGAGAGCTTCACCATTTTAACAACTTCTATGATACAACGGCTATCCAGTTATATGTTCGTTATCGTGAGTATTGTTATTAACTATGAGTAATTGTAACCCTGATTGCATTTCCTTCAGTTGGTGCTGCAGAGTTATGGCTGGAGGTGCTCATTCTGGTTTATTAAGCTGAAGTTTTGTGACGTTTGTCATTGTTATTGTTCAATCATGAACAGCAGCGTCTGTGATTTGAGGGAACTTTTTTTCCCTCCCTGTTTTGCATCTTAAACATCTTAGCTGTTTCCAAGAACACTAGGCTGCTGGGAAGTGAAATCGCGTTTCAATATTGCAGCTATTCCGACATTCGACATAAAATAATCATGTTTCAGCATTAGCAGCAGATAGGGCCAATGGCCCACATTTCTACAACATTGTACATCATTATGCAGCCCAATTCAGTGCAGACAGAAAACACTTCCAGTACAATGCAACTTTGCAACGAACTCTGCATAACCCATCCATCACTTAATAACGGCCTGCTTCACCTCCTCATGAAGCCACATAGCACTCACTCACACAACTGCCAGGTTCCGCTTCCGACGACATGAATCACTTTTCCTGCACGCTTAAACCTTTAACATAACATGTTAAGTTGACAGGAACATTCCAGCTACGGTATTAACCCATTGAGACCTTAAGCCGATTCTACATGTCTCCTAATCCCAACGGTATTCTGAAAAACGTATGTTTCTATATCAGTGGTGCTCAATCTTTTTCATGTCAAGGGCCCCCAAAATTAGATGTATTTGGCCACGGACCCCCATCAAAATATTTTGTTCCAGGGACCCCCCCAGAAGCAAAGATTTGAGTTAAAAATGTTCGCTTTAAAAATATATATATTCAAAGATTTGCACACATGTTCACGAATTTTCAAAAATAGCAGATCTACAAGCTCGTAGCGCGGCACTCGGTGCCGCGCTATGAGCTTGTAAATCTGCTATTTTTCAATAGCCCAAAGTGTAAAATAATGCTTTTTAGCTCAGATCTAAAAATGATACAGTTCCAGGTCTCAATGGGTTAAGCTCTTTTGCACAGTTTACTGATGTCAGTGGTACAGTAAGTGCAATGCATGTTGATCACTAGCAATTTCCGTGACCCCAATGATGAGAAGCCTGATTTATACTTTGTAATACGACAGTGTCAAAGTGTAGAAAGTAATCGATCTAGCTCACAACGCGTTGCATTTCGGCATGTGACCGGCATTCACAAATGTGTGGATCAATTTGTGACATTAACCGATTAAGACCTGGAACTGTATCATTTCTAGATATGAGCTAAAAAGCATTATTTTACACTTTGGGCTATTCAAAAATAGCAGATCTACAAGCTCATAGCGCGGCACCGAGTGCCGCGCTACGAGCTTGTAGATCTGCTATTTTTGAAAAATCGTGAAAATGTGTGCAAATCTTTGAATATATATATTTTTAAAGCGAACATTTATAACTCAAATCTTTGCTTCTGGGGGGTCCCTGGAACAAAATATTTTGATGGGGCTCCGCGGCCAAATACATATCATTTTGGGGGTCCTTGACATGAAAAAGATTGAGCACCACTGATATAGAAACATACGTTTTTCAGAATACTGTTGAGCTTTAGGAGACATGTAGAATCGGCTTCAGGCCTCAATGGGTTAACTGTATTGTTGTACATGCAAAACCCAGCTGAGAAAATGCAATTTTCCGTCCATTCTGAAAATGTCACTTTACTGTCTGATCCTATACAATACTATCCAGCATTCATAGTGAAGGCTTGGTTCTCAAGGCCATTGCCCCTGGTGACAGAGGGCAGAATTGTGTGTCGCTTTTGATTTCCTGCTCCAGCTCACAGTAACATGTATCGATCATGAATCCCACGGATAAAAGACATGGTTCCTCTTGTGTGTGTGTGACGTACAGTAACGACCGGAGCTTGATCGGTGAGAGACAGAGAGGGAAAGAGGAAGAGGGATAGACCTATAGCCTATCAACCCTGCAATAACCCAACACTATGCAATAACCCAACACTTTAACCCAACACTATGCAATAACCCAACACTATGCAATAACCCAACACTATGCAATAACCCAACACTTTAACCCAACACTATGCAATAACCCAACACTATGCAATAACCCAACACTATACAACAACCAAACACTATGCAATAACCCAACACTTTAACCCAACACTATGCAATAACCCAACACTATGCAATAACCCAACACTATGCAATAACCCAACACTATGCAATAACCCAACACTATGCAATAACCCAACACTATGCAATAACCCAACACTATACAATAACCCAACACTATGCAATAACCCAACACTATACAATAACCCAACACTATGCAATAACCCAACACTATGCAATAACCCAACACTATGCAATAACCCAACACTATGCAATAACCCAACACTATGCAATAACCCAACACTATGCAATAACCCAACACTATGCAATAACCCAACACTATACAATAACCCAACACTATGCAATAACCCAACACTATACAATAACCCAACACTATGCAATAACCCAACACTATGCAATAACCCAACACTATGCAATAACCCAACACTATGCAATAACCCAACACTATGCAATAACCCAACACTATACAATAACCCAACACTATGCAATAACCCAACACTATGCAATAACCCAACACTATGCAATAACCCAACACTATGCAATAACCCAACACTATGCAATAACCCAACACTATGCAATAACCCAACACTATGCAATAACCCAACACTATGCAATAACCCAACACTTTAACCCAACACTATGCAATAACCCAACACTATACAATAACACAGGCAATGCCCGACAACCTGATTTCTGTTTGTAAATATATCGGTACTTTTCAGGATTCACTGTTACTGTTATACTTTTCATAGATCTACTGCTATGAAAAGTCTGCTATTTTTGATGCTGTAGTGTGATCAAGTAGGGCGTTAATTTACGAGAAAAACCCCCACACAAAGTTATAAAACATGGAGATAAGAGGTTTCTGCCCGTCAGCAACGACATGTAAAAAAAGGGACGTCCTTCCATCCAAGCAGACGGAAGAATAACAATCATTCCACTAGCACAAGAAATGGCTATTTCAAGGCCCTAAAAATGCACCGGGAGCGAGAGGCAAAGTGGGCTATTCACTGTGGGTACCTTGAAGCAGTGGTGGAAAAAGTACTCAAATCCTTTACTTAAGTAAAAGTACCAATATTGCAATATAAAAATACTCTGTTACAAGTAAAAGTCCAGAATTCAAAATTTAGTTGAGTAAAAGTACAAAAGTATTGGCATCAAAATGTACTTAAAGTACCAAAAGTAAAAGTACAAAATATTTGAAAATAGCCGATCTACAAGCTCACAACGCGTCGCGATGCGACGCGTTGTGAGCTTGTAGATCTGCTATTTTCAAATAGCCTATAGGTATAAAACAGGGCTAAAGTGGTTAATGTATGTTTTATAATGTCATAGTTTATATCTGAAAAGTAACTAGTAACTAAAGTTTTCAAATAATTGTAGTGGAGTAAAAGTACAATATTTGCCTCTGAGATGTAGTGGAGTAGTAGTAAAAGTATTGGAAATTGGGAATACTCAAGTAAAGTACAAATACCTCAAAATTGTACTTAAGTACAGTACTTAAGTAAATGTACTTAGTTACTTTCCACCACTGCAAAGTGGGCTATTCACTGTGGGTACCTTGAAGCAACCACACTGTGCTTTGCAGCGAGGAGGAGATGTGGAAGCTTTACTATTCACCTACAGTCCCTTGAATATATTGGCTGGCCGGGCCCAGACTGTAATTACATTTGTAAGCCGCCGAGGCCTAGTGTGTCACAGATAAGTAGACGGGCCGTATTGACTTGAGTGCCATGAACGTACACTTTAGTAAATACTGAGGAAAAAAAAAAAAGAACAACCTCTGGGCGTATTAGCTCATATTGCTAGCTATAGCTGATCAGGTTAGCAATGGTGTGCACGTGTGCGTGTGCGTGTGTGTGTGTATGTGTGTGTGTGTGTGCGTGTGTGTGTGTGTGTGTGCGTGCGTGCGTGCGTGCGTGTGTGTGTGTGTTTATACTGTATGTACACAGGAAAATCCAGAGTGTTTATTTAACTTAATAAGGCTCCATTTGGTTACATGTTGTACACTCAAGAGTTACAAATGGATAAATTGACACGGAGGAATTTGTATGTGTGTGTGTGTGTGTGTGTGTGTGTGTGTGTGTGTGTGTGTGTGTGTGTGTGTGTGTGTGTACTGTATGTGCGTGTACTGTATGTGTGACAGGGTCAAAGCAGGGGGGTGAAACCAAATTGTAACATTTTTTATTGATGATGAAAAACCTGTATTACGCACTTAAAAACATCATTCTCTTAACTATATTTCTGCACTGCATGTTTTATGGTTGACAATGTATTTCCCCCCGGTCCCCGAGCCACTTGACATTGGACTCCCCTATAGGCTGTGTGACATTGGCCTTGTGACAGCGGACGGCCAATGTCCCCAGGTCACGCTGGTGGCAGAGCGAATGAGGGCGGAGTAGGGTGTGGCCCACCTTATTCAAAAGTGAGCGCGAGCCACTTGGACAGCAGAGAGACAGGCATACAGGGCAGTGTGGAAGTGACAGCCAGAAGGGACGGTTGTGCACAGGAGGAGCAGACATACCACGGAGCAGAGGTGGGGAATACAGTGATCGCGGCACGTACCAAGCCACCAGCGGCGGACGGTGAGCAGACGGCGCAGTAGCAGCAGAGACGGGGAGGACAGACAGACGAACCAAGGAACGGAGGAGAGGTCCAGTGGCGATAACGTTGCGCGCTTCACACCCTCAAAGCCAGACGTACAGTCTGGCGGGCGAGTAAGTGTCCTTCTATGCAACGTTACCTTTATAAACCCACGGTCCTAAACCTCATATGTGAAATATACCTGAACAGATGAACTGGTTCTAGTTTCTATGATTGCAGGCAATACGCACGAAGACAAGAAGAGACAGTGATTCCTGGCCTAAACCCCCGCTCCAGTTAAACCCCATATAAGGACATTCCCACCTTTTGCATTGAACCGTGATGAGTATATGACATATAGCAATTGAATTGGCACTTGGCACTTTACTGCTTCAGTAATAGTTGGCACTTTAACGCTAAATTCATTATTTATTTGCTATAGTTTGCACAAGCCCTGTCTGTTTTTAGCGTTTGGTGATTGTCTGTATTCCTGTATTTTAGTTAGTTAGTGGGCGCATTAGGAGGTTGAGGTTTTAGAATTAGTGTTATATTTTGTTTATGCTTTTCAATATTTTATGGCTTATAGACGCCACTGTATTAGCTTAATAAAATAGATTACCTTTTTATACAAACCTGTTTCCGTCCAGCTTTCTCCAAGGGATATGTGTTGAAGTGTTGTTCTCATTTAAAAGTATTGTACTTACCTGGGTAAACTCGAACCTGTGAATAGCCTAAGAAAGAGTGTTACAGAGGACCCTACCTCTTAAATAAAAAGGTGGCGTAGTCTTGCAGTACCTAACAAACAGTATTATTCTCACAGTAATTACGCACCCCGCACTTTACCGTGCAACTGATATTTTATTGTTGTGAGTTTAATGTGTATTGTTATTTATTTATTATTGAGACAAAGTAAAGAGTGTCAGCATTCTAAAAAGAAGTGGCAAGTTACATGTGACAACCTGGCCACCGTCACATATTTGGCGTAGCGCGGCAGGACTGGGTAGAGAACAACACAAAATCCCTAAGAGAAACTGTATTGAAATTTTGCTGTTTTGCTGCTTTTTGTTTTGTTTTGTTTGGTTGAATCAAGAAAGTAATGATGATGATGCCAGTGTATCCAGGGGCACCGTGGCTACCTAAGTTTTCGGGCATAGAAGGTGAGGAGAAATACAGGGAATGGAGAGAACAGATTAAAGGATTATTGGGCACTCAGGATTTAACAGAGGAGAAAAAAGTTGCTTTTGTAGTACAGACCCTTACTGAGGAAGCTAAGCGACAAATTAGTGTAATTGACAAGGAAGATCGCAATACAGTGGCCAAAGTCTTTAAATGTTTAGACACGTTGTATAAAACATCTGTTTCTGCTTCCCAAGCTCGTGCCTTGTTCTATGGCTGTGCGCAACGCGCAGGCGAAAGTGTGCAGGCTTATATTTTGAGGCTTAGAGAGTTGTTCTGCGGGCTGCGGCGGCTCGACCCAGACACCGCTCCCTCCGATGCCATTCTGCGAGAGCAGTTACTTGTAGGACTGTCTGAAGGCCCTCTGGGTCAAGCCTTAAGAATATATGCCCGTCGAAACCCCACAGAAGACTTCGCCGCCCTAAAAAATGAGGCCTTCCTACTAGACACTGAACATAGAAGAGAAGGGACTGCTGAAATCTTGTGCCATGCTGTTAAACCTGTCTCTATCCCAACACCCTCACAGGAATCTGAATGGAGAGAGAAACTGAAACAGGAGATTATGGAAGACGTCAAATCGCAAATGCAGGGGTTTACGCAGGAGCTCATGAAAGAGATCAGACCGCTCCTTCGACCCAACACCACCGATACACGACCTCGCGGTTCGCCTCCATCTGAACGACGCCGGGAGCCGTACCAACGCAACGAGTGGGATGAGGGAGGTAGGCCGATCTGTAGGAGCTGTAGGCAGTCTGGGCACATTGCTCGCTTTTGTAAATCTGACCCCAATCATTTAAACTAGTACGCCCTGTCGCCGAGGTCCGGGAGACAGGGGTGCAGCGCGCACTCGCCAGATCAAGGGCTAATGAAGTGTTTATTGGGGACTGTCCGACTATTGGGATCACTATGGGAGGAGTCCACTTAAGGGGGTTACTGGATACTGGGTCACAAGTCACATTAATGCAGCAAAGCTTATTTGAGGAAAAATTCTCACACCTAACGTTGGGAAATGGGCCCCTTGTTTTTAAATTACGCGCCGCTAATGGTCTTGACTTACCGTACACTGGCTATGCCATATTGGACCTAGAGCTGGAGGGAATGAAGATCCCAGGGAGAGGAGTTGTAATCGTGAAAGATGAACATTGTACTCAACCGCTGATTATTGGGATGAATGTCGTGAACGCTGTATGGCATGCCCTCTTTAAATGGCCTGGGAGGCCTGTGTTTCCATGTCAGCAGGGAAGGACGCTGTGGAAGGACGCATTCGCCACCTGTAGGAGGGTGGAGGCAGTGACGAACGAAGATGGGTCCATCGGTTATGTGTGGCCGGTCGGCCGGCGGAAGATTCGAATCCCCGCGCAGAGTGAAGTGATGATCTGGGGCCGCGCTTGGAGAGGACCAAATGGAGCGGACTACGAGGCCTTGATGGAAGCCTTGCCGGATGGAAAAGATTTGGGAGTGGCCCGTGCCCTCGTCACGGTGCGCCACGGACGTGTTCCCATACGAGTGTGCAACCCACACGCATATAGTCTGGTCCTGGACCGCCACCAGAAGCTGGGGAGGCTGTACCCGGTGGAAGAAGCGGATGTCCGAGGCGGCAGGGACCTGAGCCTGTCCCTGGGGACCGACGGAGAGGTGGAAGTGGCCGTAATCAGTGTGGAAGATGATGGACCACTGAAGACCCTGCCCGAAGAGATGGAAGTGTTGACGGAGCGTGATGACCTGCCGGAGGCGCAGAAGAGAGAGTTACACGAGATGTTGTGTCGGTGGAAGAAGGTGTTCGCCATCCATGACGAGGATTTCGGACGGACGGACGTCGTGCAACACCAGATACCGACCGGAGACGCGGCACCCATACGAGAGCGACACCGGCCGTTGCCGCCCTCCATGTACCGGGAGATGAAGACCCTCCTGAATGAGATGCTGGAGAAGGGAGTCATCAAGGAGAGTTGCAGTCCGTGGGCGGCACCTATCGTACTGGTCAAGAAGAAAGATGGCAGCTGGAGGTTCTGCGTCGACTACAGGAAACTTAACGCCGTGACGCACAAGGACGCCTTCCCCCTACCCAGGATAGAAGAGACGCTCACCAGCCTGACGAAGGCGCAATGGTTCTCCACGTTAGACCTGGCCAGCGGGTATTGGCAAGTAGGAATGGATCCCCGGGACCGGGAGAAGACCGCCTTTACGACCCCGCTGGGCCTGTTCGAGTTTCAACGCATGCCGTTCGGGCTTTGTAATGCGCCCGCGACGTTCCAGAGGCTGATGCAGCAGTGTCTGAGTGGTCAGGTGACAGAATCCTTGCTGGTATATCTTGATGACATTATAGTATATTCACCTGACTTCTCCTCTCATCTACAGCACCTCGAGCTCGTCTTCCAACGCCTGTGGAGACATGGACTGAAGCTGCGGTTAGACAAATGCAAACTTCTGCGGAGGGAAGTGCAATTTCTCGGCCATGTCGTGGACAAAGAGGGAGTGCGGCCCGATCCGGAGAAAGTGGTGGCAGTGCGGGACTGGACACCACCCTCAACGGTCCGCGAGGTCCGCGCGTTTCTAGGTCTAGCGGGTTACTATAGGCGTTTCGTGTCCTCTTTTGCTGCTATAGCACGACCCTTAAACAACTTATTGATAGGAATCCCAAATGACGTAAAATCCCACCAGTGTAAAGTCGAGTGGACTTCGGAGTGCCAGCGGGCGTTTGATGCGTTAAAGAGTGCCCTCACACAAGCCCCGGTGTTAGCGTATGCGGATTATACACAGCCTTTTGTGGTTTACACTGATGCGAGTGGCCGTGGGTTGGGAGCGGTTCTAGCCCAGGTCCAAGACGGTCACGAACGTGTAATAGCTTATGCAAGCCGCAGTCTCCACCCGACCGAGCAGAATGACGCAAATTATAGCTCGTTCAAATTGGAGCTTTTGGCCCTTAAATGGGCCGTGACCGAGAAGTTTAAAGATTATCTCACTGGCGCTCGATTCACAATATTCACGGACAATAACCCTGTTGCGCATCTCCAAACGGCTAGATTGGGAGCTGTGGAACAACGGTGGGCTGCTCAACTTGCGTCGTTTACTTTCGACATCAAGTATCGACCGGGCAAAAACAACGCCAACGCTGATGCCCTATCGCGGTTCCCAGTGCAGCCTGTAGATGTGGCGGCTGTACAATCGACGCCAGCAGCCCGGGAGGATGAGTGGAGAGAGACGCAGGATCGGGATCCAGATGTGCAGGTGGTGAAGAGGTGCGTGGAACGGGGGAGAGCCCCTAATATGGTGGAGAGGAAGAATTGGACTCGGGGAGCGCGGCAACTGTTACGCCAGTGGAACAAACTGATTATACGAAATCATGTGTTATATAGGAAGGTGACCGATCCTTATACCAAAGAACAATACTCACAGATCATTTGTCCAGGTTCACGCAGAGAGGAGGTATGGAGAGGAATCCACACGGCCGCGGCGCATGCTGGGTTGGAGAGGACCTTGGCCCAGCTGCGACGTCGGTTCTATTGGCCAGGCATGGAGGGAGCGGTGCGTCAGTTACAACAGGGTTGTGTCGCCTGCAGCCTGCAGAGGAACAGGTCCGAGCCTCGGGCCCCCTTACAACCCTTTGAAGTCTCATATCCACTAGAAGTAATAGCCATTGATTTCCTCACATTAGGTAGGCCTGCTGATGCGTGGCAAAACATTCTGGTAGCTACTGACTTATTCACCCGTTATAGTTGGGCTATTGCCACCCGAGACCAGACTGCGCACACCACTGTCCGTGCGTTATGGACGCATATTAGTAGGGGGTGCTAAGTGAAAAATCGTTACGCGGCGGATAAAAGCATGAAATTTGATACAGATGTCCCTTGGGTCATCCTAAAACATCCTAGAAGGGGTGCCCAAAAAAATCTTAAACAGGAAGTGAGCTATGGACAAAATCCAAAATGGCCACCTAAACTGTTGACCGTTGACTCAAAAGACACCAAAAGAATCTCCAAAAAGCATACAATTTGGCACACATGTCCCTTAGGTCATCCTAAGACATCCTAGAAGGGGTGCCCAAAAAAGTCTTCAACAGGAAGTGAGTTATTGACTAAATTGAAAATGGCCGCCTACAGTGTTGGCGATTGGCTCAAAAAGCCTATAGAATCTCCAAAAAGCTTACAATTTGGCACATATGTCCCTTGGGTCATCCTAACACATCCTAGAAGGGGTGCTCAAAATAATCTGAAACAGGAAGTGAGTTATTGACTAAATTGAAAATGGCCGTCTACAGTGTGAAAGATGATGCAAGATACCTAAAGAATCTCATAAAAGCATGAAATGTGGTACAAATGTCCCTTGGGTGATCTGAACGTATCCTACAAGGGGTGCCCAAAGAGGTTTTAAACAGGAAGTGACCGCCTAAAGCAGTTGACACAAAAGAAAACATAAAGGGACATCATAAAAGTGTACCATTTGGTACGTACATTGAGTGCTTCTTAATATATCCTACAAGGGGTTATTTATTTGTTTGTTTGCTTGTTTATTAAACTTTTTAGGAAGGGACCATGTTGAAGAAATTCTGAATGGCTGTTTAAACAGTTGACCACGGCAGTCTGCATATTATGCAGACTCAATACGACAGGTTATGCAGTGCATAACCTGCCGTATTTTGTAGTCTACCTTCTGTTTTCATTTCAACATCATCTTATTTATTTTACTTTCTGCATTATTTTTTTATTTTACTCTTTGAATCTTCTTTATTTATCTAACTCTCTGCATATTCTTATTTATTTTACTCTGCATCTTATCTTACTCTGCATATTCTTATTTTACTCTCTGCATCTTATTTATTTTGCACTCTACATCTTCTTGCTGGTTTTACACTCTATCTTATGTATTTTCTTCTTGATCATTACTGTTTAGTAACTACATGTATTCATGTGTGCCATTTCGCAATTACCAGCACATTGGCATAATGCTCTGCAAGGTAACCCAGCATCCCGGCATCTACACTTTCTCGAACAGAAGGGCTCAGCTTTGCAGCCAAACTTGAGTTCTCTACAAACTTTGGCAGCCTCTGGCAAGAGTGTCCATAAAGGTGTCCACGAATCAGCGACTTTAATCAATCCATATTTGTCAGGAGATGGTAGAGATTGCATAGCTTTCTGGACCAAATGCCAGATTGGCAAACTGCTCGATTTGAATGTTGTAGCAGTGCAGCCCGTGGGGGAGGAGTGTTTTCCATTGAGAGACTATTAAAACTTTTTTTTGGCACCCCTTAAGATGCATTCAGATAACCCAAGGGACATTTGTACCAAATGTCATGCTTTTATGAGATTATTTTTTATGAGTGTCTTTTGCATCATCTGTCAACACTGTACACGGCCATTTTCAATTTAGTCAATAACTCACTTCCTGTTTCAGATCATTTCAGGCACCCCTTCTAGGATGTCTTAGGATGACCCAAGGGACATGTATGCCAAATTGTATGCTTTTATGAGATTCTTTAGTTGTCTGTTGAGTCAATTGACAACACTGTAGGCGGTTATTTTCAATTTTGTCAATAACTCACTTCCTGTTTAAGATTTTTTTGGGCACCCCTTCTGGGATGTCTTGGGATGACCCAAGGGACATGTATGCCAAATTGTATGCTTTTATGAGATTATTTAGTTGTCTTTTGAGTCAATCGACAACACTAGGCGGCCATTTTCAATTTCGTCAATAACTCACTTCCTGTTTCAGATTTTTTTGGGCACCCCTTCTATGATGTTTTAGGATGACCCAAGGGACATCTGTATCAAATTTCATGCTTTTATCCGCCGCGTAACGATTTGGCCATTTTTCGTGGTTAGCACCCCCTACTATATTATCCAGCCGTTCGGCTGTCCGGCCCGGTTCCACTCAGATCGAGGCCCCAACTTCGAGTCCGAGTTAATGCACCATTTATGTCAGACTTATGGTATTGCAAAAAGTCGCACCACTCCGTACCACCCGGCTGGGAACGGTGGAGTGGAACGATTTAATCAGACATTACTGAACATGTTGCGATCACTAGACACTGATAAACAAGGAAGATGGAATGAGCACTTACCCGAGTTAGTTCATGCTTATAACAACACGATCCATAGTGCTACGGGTTATGCCCCCGCCTACTTAATGTTTGGCCGACATTTGAGGCGCCCTATAGATGTCCAGTTAGGAGTGCAGTCAGCGCAAGAGCGCATGGGAGTGGGTGGCTGGGTACAGGACCACCAACAGAGAATGGCGACAGCTTATAGGACCGCAGGGGAGAGGATGGGAGAAACGGCCAAGAGGAGAAAGCAGGTTTATGACCGTAGGGCCGGTATTACACCCCTATTACCAGGAGAGAGAGTGTGGATTCGAAATAGGAAGAGAGATGGCCAGGGGAAATTGAGTACGTGGTGGGACCCCGAGCCTTACGCAGTGATGGAACAGGTGGGAGCTACGGGGTTGGTGTACCGAGTCAGACCCGAGAAGGGGGGGCGAGAAAAGACCATACATAGAAATGCGTTGAAAGTGTGTGTAGCCCCCAGGTCGCCCCACGAGGACCCCCCAGCTGTAGTGCAGCCCGAGCAGGTAGAAGCAACAACGCCGCAGTATTATGGGTTTCTCTCCGTCCCGAGAGCACCAGATGAGCCACGGCGCTCGGGAAGAGCAAATATAGGCCAGCCACCCCAGAGGTATGGACATGATTAGGGACAGTTGCAGGGACTGGCAACGGAAAAGTGGGGGGGGATGTGACAGGGTCAAAGCAGGGGGGTGAAACCAAATTGTAACATTTTTTATTGATGATGAAAAACCTGTATTACGCACTTAAAAACATCATTCTCTTAACTATATTTCTGCACTGCATGTTTTATGGTTGACAATGTATTTCCCCCCGGTCCCCGAGCCACTTGACATTGGACTCCCCTATAGGCTGTGTGACATTGGCCTTGTGACAGCGGACGGCCAATGTCCCCAGGTCACGCTGGTGGCAGAGCGAATGAGGGCGGAGTAGGGTGTGGCCCACCTTATTCAAAAGTGAGCGCGAGCCACTTGGACAGCAGAGAGACAGGCATACAGGGCAGTGTGGAAGTGACAGCCAGAAGGGACGGTTGTGCACAGGAGGAGCAGACATACCACGGAGCAGAGGTGGGGAATACAGTGATCGCGGCACGTACCAAGCCACCAGCGGCGGACGGTGAGCAGACGGCGCAGTAGCAGCAGAGACGGGGAGGACAGACAGACGAACCAAGGAACGGAGGAGAGGTCCAGTGGCGATAACGTTGCGCGCTTCACACCCTCAAAGCCAGACGTACAGTCTGGCGGGCGAGTAAGTGTCCTTCTATGCAACGTTACCTTTATAAACCCACGGTCCTAAACCTCATATGTGAAATATACCTGAACAGATGAACTGGTTCTAGTTTCTATGATTGCAGGCAATACGCACGAAGACAAGAAGAGACAGTGATTCCTGGCCTAAACCCCCGCTCCAGTTAAACCCCATATAAGGACATTCCCACCTTTTGCATTGAACCGTGATGAGTATATGACATATAGCAATTGAATTGGCACTTGGCACTTTACTGCTTCAGTAATAGTTGGCACTTTAACGCTAAATTCATTATTTATTTGCTATAGTTTGCACAAGCCCTGTCTGTTTTTAGCGTTTGGTGATTGTCTGTATTCCTGTATTTTAGTTAGTTAGTGGGCGCATTAGGAGGTTGAGGTTTTAGAATTAGTGTTATATTTTGTTTATGCTTTTCAATATTTTATGGCTTATAGACGCCACTGTATTAGCTTAATAAAATAGATTACCTTTTTATACAAACCTGTTTCCGTCCAGCTTTCTCCAAGGGATATGTGTTGAAGTGTTGTTCTCATTTAAAAGTATTGTACTTACCTGGGTAAACTCGAACCTGTGAATAGCCTAAGAAAGAGTGTTACAGAGGACCCTACCTCTTAAATAAAAAGGTGGCGTAGTCTTGCAGTACCTAACAAACAGTATTATTCTCACAGTAATTACGCACCCCGCACTTTACCGTGCAACTGATATTTTATTGTTGTGAGTTTAATGTGTATTGTTATTTAT
>NC_139940.1:17931966-17939466 GCF_963454915.1 Gymnoscopelus microlampas
ACACACACACACACACACATTTGTATACTTGTGGGGACATCAACATTTTAGGACGGCAATTTCATTTTTTGTTTAATATTTGCCATTCAGATCTATAGGCTTGTAGATCCGCTATTATTATTATTATATTCGGTGTGTGACCGTTAGTTAAAAATCTACGTTTAAATCAGACATAACTCCAACCTCTAACCCCTAAACCTAACCTCTGAATGCCTTATCTCAACTCTAACCAAAACCTGAATCTTTAACTAGTGAAGCTTAACTCTAAAAATATGTTTCAAACATAAAGAAATATATTTTGAGAGGCCCCGGGAAATTGGCCTCACAATGTCTGTTTCACAAATTCTACTATACTTGTGAGGACATTAGACTCTCACAAGTATAGTAACACAACTACACACACACACACACACACACACACACACACACACACACACACACACACACACACACACACACACACACACACACACACACACACACACACACACACACACACACACACACACACACACACACACACGTGAGACTTGCACAGTGCACACACATGACAGAAAGCAGGGGGAGAGAGAGAGAGCTTCAAAAGACAGGAAAAGAGAGAGAGAGAGAGACCGGACATGTGTTAAGCACGCAGCGCTCAGCGTGAGCAGTCATACAGACAGTGTCACCCCACACACTCACATGCACACACACACACACACTCACACGCATGGCACGGTACACACACGCACGCACGCACACACACACACACACGGCACGGCACGCACATACAGCCACACATCCACGCTCAGGGAGCAAACTGGGCGCGTAATGAGACAGGATCAGTCTGTCTAGTTGTATCACACACACACACACACACACACACACACACACACACACACACACACACACACACACACACACACACACACACACACACACACACACACACACACACACACACACACACACACACACACACACACATAAAGACAAAGGAGTATCCTTGGCTGGTGACCCCTGTAGAGTGAAAGTACAAGAAGAGAGGGCTGATGAGGAGGGGGGAGGGGGGGGTATGGAGGAGGAAGGGGGGGTGGGGGTGAAGAAGCAAGTGTGTGATGAGGGAGGCAACTAGGCAACTTGTATCAAGGACCCCCAAATTGATACGATCTTGTGCCAGGGAGTAAACATTTGTGTTTTTAACCCATTAAGACCTGAGGTTCCGATTTTACAAAAAACAGTAGATCTACAAGCTCATAGCGCGGCACTCGGTGCCGCGCTATGAGCTTGTATATCTGCTATTTTTGAATAGCCAAAGAAATCTAAAAATTACACAGATGCGTTCCAGGTCTAAATGGGTTAATTTACGAATAGCCAAAGAATAACATAGGGTTAAAGTGATTAGACAGATTTTGATCGGCATCAAAAATCAGTCTCATTTTGTTGGGGACCCCCTGGAATCCCCCCTCCCCTCCCCCCCTGGGGGGTCCCCGGGACCTCACTTTGACAACCACTGACACACAGAGCGCTACCTGCTGCGGCTCAAAACGCCACACTGTAATTAATTGGGTGGTTTGCCGGTGGCGCTAAGCTAATGCTAATGCTAAATGTAATGTGGAAACTAATGTGACGGCCGCGCGGCGCTAGTGGAGCTGCTACGTAACGTAGCATGCAGCTGATAGTTAGTGGAGTGGAAGAGAGCGGCCTCAAATGGCCTGTGAACGAGGCAATTTGTTCTGGGCTAAGTAATGTCCCTGTCTCACTGCGGCGGTGTAGCTCCAGCCGTGTACTAGCGCACATGGCCAAGCACACGTGGGCTGCTGGCTCGCATAGCTCCCGGAAACCTTCAGTGGTGGAAAGTAACTAAGTACATTTACTCAAGTACTGTACTTAAGTACAATTTTGAGGAATTTTTACTTTACTGGAGTATTTCCCAGTTTCAGTACTTTTACTTCTACTCCACTACATCTCAAGAGGCAAATATTGTACTTTTACTCCACTACATTTACTTGAAAACTTTAGTTACTAGTTACTTTTCAGATATAAATTATGATATTATAAAACATACATTAACCACTTAAGCCCTATTTTATACCTAGGCTATTTGAAAACAGCAGATCTACAAGCTCACAACGCGTCGCTTTGCGACGCGTTGTGAGCTTGTAGATCTGCTATTTTCAAATATTTAGTACTTTTACTTTTGGTACTTTAAGTACATTTTGATGCCAATACTTTTGTACTTTTACTCAAGTAGATTTTTAATTCTGGACTTTTACTTGTAACAGAGTATTTTTATTTTGCAGTATTGGTACTTTTACTTAAGTAAAAAATGTGAGTACTTTTTACACCACCGGAAACCTTGTAGACATCAAAGATCATTACTTTCTAGGGAAATGTCAACACGATTTGTAAAAAACCCACAGACACACTTAACCCACTTTCACTTTAACCTTCAAAAGTAAAAAGAAGAAACGTACAACATATTGTGACGTGTTGTGAGCTTGTACGTCGGCTATTTTCGCTGCCTTCGTGTGACACACTTGTGCAACGAAATAGGGCATTCATTTACGTATGTAAATACAGGCTTTCTGCACGACAGGCAACAATATACTCACACATCCACAAGCTAGTACTGGTAAATTGTACACATGCACATACTTATGCGTCACACTCCCATACGCACGCACGCACGCACGCACGCACGCACGCACGCACGCACGCACGCACGCACGCACGCACGCACACACACACACACACACACACACACACACACACACACACACACACACACACACACACACACACACAAGGTAATAGCTGGTAATAGAGATAATTGGTAAGGCTGGCTGTCTAGCGGGGTTGTACATATAGCGGTATTAAGCTGCCATAATGTGGGACAGGATGTCCTTGTCTATCTGAGCAAATGTCACCGTGTGTGTTTGCACACGTGTGTGTGTGTTTGCACACGTGTGTGTGTGTGTTTGCACACGTGTGTGTGTGTGCGTGTGTGCGTTTGTGCGGGCAAAACGGCTTTAAAACATATAAGCGACTGGAATATGTTTGAGGGAAAATCCCTGTCAAAGGAAATGTGGGTGTTCATCCATGCATGAGAGTGTGTGTGTGTGTGTGTGTGTGTGTGTGTGTGTGTGTGTGTGTGTGTGTGTGTGTGTGTGTGTGTGTGTGTGTGTGTGTGTGTGTGTGTGTGTGTGTGTGTGTGTGTGTGTGTGTGTACGCTGACTCGTAGAGTGGGCTGATTTCGTCTCTGTTGGAAAGCTTGTATGTCCGAAACCGTTATCTTACAGGAAATTGAAAATATAAATGTGTGTTCCAATGGATCCAACATAGTTCTTATTTACGTCACAGACTCTTGTTAATATTTTCCATTGGCTCAATATGTATAAAACCCACAGACACACATAACAACTTTCACAGTTTTACTTCCACCTAAAAAATAAATAAATTGCAAAAATAGCTCTAGATCTACATGCTCACAAGGCGTTGCAGAATGACTCATGAATTGTGAACTTGTAGATTGGCTATTCTCACTACGTGTGTGTGACACTGCGGCATGACCAAGTAGGATATTAACCTTAACCTAAAAATTAAGACCCGAAGACGATTCTACAAACATCTTCTAAATCCCAACAGTATTCTGAAAAACCTATGTTTCTATGTCAGTGGTTCTCACACCTTTTCTTGTCAAGGACCCCCAAAATTCTATGAATCTGGCCGCGGACCCCCATCTCAAAATATGTTGTTCCAGGGACCCCCAGAAGCAAAGATTTGAAAAAAAATCGCTTTAAAATAATATATATTCAAAGATTTGCACACATTTACACAGATCTACAAGCTCGTAGCGCGGCACTCAGTTTGAATAGCCAAAGTGTAAAATAAAGATTTTTTGCTCAAACCAAAGAATTACAGAGATGCGTTCCAGGTCTTAATGGGTTAATTCATTGAAATATGAAATATGAAACACGGAGATACGAGGTTTCCCGCAGCGGCGGCGACAACAACGTGCACCTTGCCTGCGAGGCACCTTGCGGAAATTAATCGCAGACGTTGACTCCACGAGGCCTTTTCTTCCTCCCGACACCTCGCTCATCCTATTCTCCCCCCCCCCCCCTCCGTTCTCCGTCTGTCCTTCGCCTCCTCCGTACAGCACCCCCCCTCCCTACCCCCCCCACCCCCCCCCCCCCACAATCTCCTCTCTCTCTCTCCCCGCCGCCACAGGTTCGTTTTTCTTCTCCTCCTTCCACTCCATTTGTTTCCTGTCTCCTCCTGTCTGCTCTGTCGTTCGTCTCCCCCCCCCCCCGACTTCCTCCAGTCTCTCTCTCTCTCTCTCTCTCTCTCTCTCTCATATGTCTAATGTAGGCTCTATCACAGGACGGTGTCGCGCGTCGAAAACAGCCGCCCTGCAAGATCACAGCGCGCCGCGTCTGCGACGCGGCGCGCTGTGATCTTGCAAGTCATCTGTTTTTTTTCCAAGGACTGAATTGGGCTTCATAGTCTCGCCCTCTCAACCTCGTCCCGCTCTCTCTCTCTCTCTCTCTCTCTCTCTCTCTCTCTGTGGAGTCTGTGTGTTTTGATTGCAAATTGGCTGACCCAAATTAACCAGAGGGGGGAGTTTTTCCCCGCTAAACGCTCACCTTCTGTCTCCATCTCTTTAGACTACTCCTCCCTCTGTCTGCTCTCTGAACGGCCACGTAATTGTTTGATCCCCACCCCCCCCACCCCCGTTCCTGAAGTTTGCAACGGTGTTGTACCGCGTGGATGACTTGATTACAGAAAGGAGTGTGTGCGTGTGCGTGTGCGTGTGCGTGTGTGTGTGTGTAATGATCTGTATTCAGTCAGTGATTCTAAATCTCAACCCTTTTCATTTCAAGGACTCCCACTTTGATATGCATTCGGCCAGTGGTTCTCAAACTTTTTCATGTCAAGGACCCCCAAAATGATATGTATTTGGGCCGCGGACCCCCATCTCAAAATATTGTGTTCGAGGGACCCCCAGAAGCAAAGATTTGAGTTTGAGATGTTCGCTTTAAAAATATATATCTTCAAAGATATTTTCAAAAATAGCAGATCTATGACTGGGTTGTATATTATATAAATATATTTATATAAATATAAATGCCCGACAAGCTCACAGTGAGCTTGTAGATCTGCTCTTTTCACCCAATGTTCGTCCACGCAATGAGCTGTATCATGAATGCCCCAACCTCAGGATTATTCCAGCAGAATTATCATTTCAACTGTTCATGTCCACATCAGACCCTACAGAATGATGGGTTATGAAATGGTAACTGTGCTGGAACAAAGCTGGGGTCGTCGGAGCATCTAATTATATCTTATCTTCCCATACAGTATATGTTTGTTATTTCTGCCTCTGCACCATTATGTCTCTTTTCCTCTACGAGAGTGTATAAGTGAACCGTGTCGTGCTGTGAAACATATTTCAGGGTCTCTGGATGTGTTTACATACACTGTGCATTTAGTTCTCAAAGTGGGGTACGGGGACCCCCAGGGGGTCCTTGAGGGAGTTCCAGGGGGTCCCCAGCTAAATGATGGATAGTTAGAAACCAAATGGACCCTTATGGAGGCTGCAATTCAAAAATGGCCCCTGTCCAAGTCCTAACCTACCCCATGTCCTAACCTAACCTACCCCCCCCCCTCTCTCTTTCTTTTTTTGTACATATTTTTCACCCTTCATACCAGTAACCTGTAAACTGATTGTATGACATTCTGTATAGTAGTGTGTTTATCTGTCTCTTATATGTCATCATGATTTGTGTGTGTGGGGGTCTCATCTTAAACAAGCTACGTGCTTAACTGAGCTATCCAGTTTAGTAGACCTTGTATTGCGAATTTGTACTTCCATGTACTGTTATGTACTGTCATGTACTGTTCTCATGTCTTACTAAATAAAGTACATCAATCAATCAATCAATGGGTCTGTAACTCTGAGAGTGTACATTAACATTGAGTTTACAATATCAATTGGGGTCCCAGAGGTAGAAATGCCATTAAATGGAGGTCCGTAGTCTAATGCATGTCAAACTGGGGGTCCATGAAATTAAAATGGTTGAGAATCACTGCTAGAGCCGTAAAAAAAAAATCTTCTCTTGTGGGAGTCCCTGGCATATCTTTTCAAATGGGGGTCCGTAGGCAAAATAATTGTCAATTTGGGGGTCCTTGACATGAAAAAGTTTGAGAACCACTGCACTAGTGGTTCTCAAACTTTTTCACATCAAGGACCCCCAAAATGATATGTATTGGGGATGCGGACCCCCATCTGAAAAGATTATGTGCCAGGGGACCCCAAACGAGAAGATTTATGTAAAAACAACTATCAAAATTCAATAATAAATATATTCAAAGCCATCTGTTTTCTTTTGGGGGGGGGGGGGGGGTATACGCACATTTCTTTGCACACATTTATTTACACACTCACACAGCGAGGGCGGAGGCAGCCATGCAAGGCAACAATCTGCTCATCAGGAGCACTTGGGGGTTCAGTGTCTCTATAGCTCTGGGACATGTCCACATGATGGGGTTCAGTGCAGTGGTGTAAAGTAACAAAGTACATTTACTCAAGTACTGTACTTCTACTCCACTACATCTCAGAGGCAAATATTGTACTTTTACTCCACTGCAATTATCTGAAAATTTTTAGTTACTAGTTATTTTGCAGATACACATTATTAAATTATCAACCACTTTAGCCCTATTTTATATATGGAGGCTATTTGAAAATAGCCGATCTACAAGCTCACAACGCGTCGCATCGTGACGCGTTGTGAGCTTGTAGATCTGCTATTTAAAACAGTTTAGTACTTTTACTTTTGGTACTTTAAGTACATTTTGATACCAATACTTTTGTACCTTTACTTAAAGGAGGAGTTCACCCAAAAAATGACTTATTTTCTATCAATTACACACCCCATGAAGCCTTGATTTCATGGATTTATTTTTGTTTTTGTGGCATTCCTAAGACAATAATTTGATCACCGTGTGTATTCCGGTAGGTGACACAAATAATCTACTTTGTGTCTCCTACCGGATACATTAGCTGGTAGGAGACGGGAATCAAATTATTAGCTTAGGAATGCGACAAAAACAAAAAAGAATCCATGGATTCAAGGCTTCATAGGGTGTGCAATTGATAGAAAATAAGTCATTTTTTGGGTGAACTCCTCCTTTAAGGATTTTTTTTTATTCCGTACTTTTACTCATAACAGAGCACTTCTACATTGCAGTATTGATACTTTTACTTAAGTAAAACATTTGAGTTATTTTTCCACCACTGGTTCAGTGTCTATAGCCATGAGACATGTCCTCATGATGAGGTTCAGTGTCTGTAGCTCTGAGACATGTCCTCATGATGAGGTTCAGTGTCTGTAGCTCTGAGACATGTCCTCATGATGAGGTTCAGTGTCTAAAGCTCTGAGACATGTCCTCATGATGAGGTTCAGTGTCTGTAGCTCTGAGACATGTCCTCATGATGAGGTTCAGTGTCTCTAT
>NC_139940.1:17945387-17960387 GCF_963454915.1 Gymnoscopelus microlampas
CACTCTGGTGATGACGCTACAGCATTACCTCTCATCTCACTAGCTGATACATTGGCTTATTGCTTATACAGTACACACGCACGCATGCACACACGCACACACACACACACACACACACACACACGCACAGACTTGAAAGGGCAAGACACATCGCCTGTTCTCTGTAAAAGCACACGCCCGCGCACACACACACACACACACACACACACACACACACACACACACACACACACACACACACACACACTACACATTGTATTCAAGTGACATTTCAGCGTTGTCCCACGGCACTGGCCAGCATAGCTCTGGGCATACTAACAGTACAATGCCAGTTCAGGACACATGGTGGATGAGTTGCAACAACGGCATTGCCTGCATAAATGGCCATTGTGAGGCCTCTGAGGCCGTGAGACTGAATGGCCACACCACTGCGCTGTGGCCCTCAATGTGTTCCTGCTTGTTTACTTGGAACAACAATTGCCTGGAGCTCTCGTGTCAACCAGGTCAGATTTTGGTATAATATTAACCTCTTAAGCCCTATATACTATGTACATGGATTAAAGAAAAATCAAATCTCACGACTGAAAATGTCCTAATGTGCGATTTGTGAAACGGTGTGAAAGGACCCCCCCCCCCCCCACACACACACACACACTAGCGCCGATTCCTAAACGATGAACACAATATGTCAAATCAGGATGCTTTAGTAATATTGGTCCTGCTGTTCTACATACTGCCAACCATGTGAAGAAATCACAGATTCAGGCTTTAACCGTTGCTTCTAAAATATAAATCCTAACAGTTTTTGGAAAAAAACAAAAAATGCTTTTTTCCCCCAAGATTTTTCAAAGATAGCAGATCTACAAGCAGCTTGTATATCTTCTATTTTTGAATAGCCAAAGAAATCTAAAGTGACACAGATGCGTTCCAGGTCTTAATGGGTAAAATATCCGAGACCATTAAGATATTATGGAAAGATGCTTCTGAACATAATTTGCTAGTTTGACCACTTCAAATGCTCTAATCTTAAAATAACCGAAAATAGCCTTTCTACAAGCTCTCAATGTGTCGCAGACGCATTGAGAGCTTGTAGATTGGCTATTTTTGCTGCGCAACATGCTTCCATAGAAGACATGCTGGCTTCCAAATCCAAATGACTGATATCAGTCTTGGCGACTGAGAACTTTAATCCATGTATGTATATATATACTGTATGTTACAATCAGAGTGCTTGTTTTCTTCAAGTTCAGTGCACTCCACCGCGGCGTGGCGGGGGCCGCGGGGCCCCCCGTCCAAAAAATAAATGACGTCTCGGTGGTATACCGAGACAAGGGGGGGGGGATGATCTACGATTCTGTCCCTATATCGGGACATATCTCGGACAGCGCTGAGTCGACTGAAGGTGACTTTGAACGCTCTACACGCCGACTCGCTCGGCTATTTTGGCTATTCGTCGCGTTCGTACGACGAATAGCAAAAATGCACGTTGCGATGCTTGTAGATTGGCTACTTTTGCTATTTCTGACTGATTTCTGATATTTACAATTCTTTCCTGCCCGAAACCAACCATGATGACAGTGGTTAAAACACAACAGCGTCTTGAAACCCATTTGTGTTTCCAACCGATGGTGCGTGTGTGCACGTGTAGTTCCACCACAGATGCAAACAAACACATTTTGTGTAGGTTTTGCAACACGAGCCCGACTATTTCACTTTTAAAATTTAGCATTTTACTGTGTAAGTGGTGTCCCATTAAATTAGGCACATTAAATTAAAACTGACCTCCCCCCCAGCAAACTCCGCCACGTTTCAAACTATACACCACTATTGTATCAGCATACCTGAATGAAAACCTGTAATGGATAGGGCTGAAATGCCCTTTCAGTGAAACACACACACACACACACACACACACACACACACACACACACACACACACACACACACACACACACACACACACACACACACACACACACACACACACACACACACACACACACACACACACACACACACACACACAGCACAGCACTCTGCAGCAGGAGGGGAAGTCTTGTACTTCAATCAGCCAATTAACCTGGAGCAGGGCAGAACAAAACAGTTGGCATTTGCCAATAGGCTCGCAACCTTCTGAAAGATAATTACTCTTACAGGGGGAAACGCGCGCTCGACGTGCACGCCCACAACCATTTAAGCACGCACGCACACTGAAACACACACACCCACACACACACACACACACACACGCCACCAGCATAGCATCCATCACACGTCATGTCGGAGACAATGGAGGCTATACTTCCAGCATAATCAATTATTTATCCTTGTCCATGCATGAGCAATCTTCATGCATGAGCAATCTTAAAATGTCGTCAAAGCATGCTCGCGCACACGCACACGCACACACACACACAAACACACTATACATAATGGCCTACACACACTATCAATCCACAAAGAGGCTAGTTGAAGTCGACAGAGGCACATAGATGATATGAATGTCATGAATTTAGGAACAGCAGTCCGCCCGAGGGCATCGCAACACTCCACAAGATAGAACGCCTACAAACACACGCACACGCACACGCGCGCGCACACACACACACACACACACACACACACACATATCGTTGCCGTCAGGCAGACACCACCTCGTACCTCAATTTTTCAAGTTTTTCCATTTAGGTTTTGTAAATGCTACTTCACGTACAAGAGTGTCAAATAAAAGAAGCAAAAAAGATTGCTGATCAACAAGCTTGTGGTGCGTTGTGAGCTTGTTGATCTGTTATTTGTGCTACAGTACCTTTGAAACGTTTTGAAAGTGAAAGTCTGTGGGTTCAAGTATCAGTATCAACCAGAGCTCACTTCATAATAACTACATTTCTGTCAGATAACTCACAAATAGATTGAACCAATATTATAGAATGACAATACAAGTGTGTATGTAATATTTTATCTTGGCGTTCAGGCTCTGCTACATTTTCCTCCCTGCTCAGCACAATTAAGACAACCATCATTAACCTTTAAGAGCAGGGAGATACATATATAATAACAACCCCCCATGGGGCAGTGGTTCTCAAACTTTTTCATGTTAAGGACCCCCAAATTGACACTTATTAGCCTGCGGACCCCCATTTGAAAAGACAAGCCAGGGACCCCAATTAAGAGAAGCTTTTTACGGCTCTCTAGCAGTGATTCTCAACCATTTTAATTTCAAGAACCCCCCCAGTGTAACATGCATTAGGGCTACAGACCCCCATTTAATGGCATTTATACCTCTGGGACCCCAATTCATATTGTAAAATCAATGTTAATTTAACGCTGAGAGTGTACAAATGGAACCAAATGGACCCGTTAGATCGGCTATTTTACGGCGCGTGCCATTGCCGCACGACTAAGTATAAAATGGGAAAAATCTACAACCCGAGCCCTAAACCTAACCTCTAAAGGTCTAATCCTAAACCTAACCCCAACCTGAATCTTTTTCTAATTGTAAACGTATCTCTAAAAATCTTTTTTCAACCATAAAATTACAAATTCTCTTGTGAGGACCAAGACAACGGTCCTCGCAACATCTATTTCTCATATTCTACTTGTGCATGAGGACGTTTGGTCCTCACAAGTATAGTAATACACACACACACACACACACACACACACACACAAACACAATTGAGACATTTTTCTGCGAGAGACAGTGTGTCAAATGTCAAGATGAAATGCAGCGATAGTGGCAGAGCAGAACATGAGTGAATGAATAAGAGGGAGAGGGGGGGGGGGGGGGGGCTCATGTATATTTGACCGAGTGGAGAATTGCAGAGCAGAAAAAAAGAAAAGAAGAAAGATGAAATAAGAATTGGAGAGAAAAAACAAAGGCAGGAGGCGGGTGGAGGGATGGAGGGATGGTGGGGGCTGCATACAGATTCACAGTAAATTGGCACAGGCACTTCTGTCCTACAGTGACGGAGGGAGGGATGGCAGGAGAGAGAGAGACAAAGATATGAGTGAAAAGAGGCATGGAAGAAAGAGAGAGAGAGAATCAAAGAGAGTGAGAGGGTTTAATGAAGAGAGAGAAAAGGGGGGGGGGTGGTTGGGAGGGGAACAATGAGGAAAATCAAAACCAAGAGATGGAGGAAACAGAGAGCAAAATAAAATGAGTGAATAATTGTCAAAAAGAAACAGGGGGGAGGGAGAGAGAGAGAGAGAGAGAGAGAGAAGATGAAATGACAGAGTCGACAGGGAGTCAGGGACAGGAGTGTGTGACAGGCAGAATGGATTGTTAGCTGTTAAACGACTGTCACTTTATTTGGAGAGATAAACAGATTGGACACCTCCACATTCTTCCCCCTAAGCCTCCATCCTCTCCCTCCTCTCCCTCCATCCTCTCCCTCCATCCTCTCCTCCTCCTGTGGAAGGCACACGTTGCCCACAAGGACATTGTCTAGCACCTTATGGGTGCTTGGACTGACATGCACAAGGACACGTTATGCACCATTGGGTATGTGGACTGAAGTGCAAATACATTCAACATGGGAGAGAAGGAAAAAAAATCTCCAATCTTCCTTCTCTCCCTCTCCTTTAGTCTCTCTCTTCCTCCTCTCTTCCTCCTCTCTCAGATAGGACACCATTTCACCCTTCCGGCACGAAAAAAAGCCTTGCATGAGAAGAAAGGACGGAAACACATGAAAAGGCCTCATTTCCCATTTTTTTCCACTAACCCATTGAGATCTGAAGCCGATTCTACATGTCTCCTAAATCTCAACAGTTTTCTGAAAAACGTATGTTTCTACATCAGTGGTGCTCAATCTTTTTCATGTCAAGGACCCCCAAAATGATATGTATTTGGCCGCGGACCCCGATCAAAATATTGTGTTCCAGGGACACCCCAGAAGCAACGATTTGAGTTAAAAATGTTCGCTTTAAAAATATATACATTCAAAGATTTGCACACATTTTCACGATTTTTCAAAAATAGCAGATCTACAAGCTCATAGCGCGGCACCGAGTGCCGCGCTATGAGCTTGTAGATCTGCTATTTTTGAATAGCCCAAAGTGTACAGTAAAATAATGCTTTTTTTAGCTCAAATCTAAAAAGGACACAGTTCCAGGTCTTAAAGGGTTAACATGCTCCCCTTTTCTCATCTTTTCTCCTCTCGACTCCCTTTTCCTTCGCTATAACTCCTCTATTCTCTCCTCTTCTCTCGCTGCCCCGGCCCCGGTGATGAGATGAGAGGAGCGTGTGGAGGAGGTGAGCGAGGCAAGAGGAGAGAGAGAGAGAGAGAGAGAGGGGGGGGTGGGGGGATGGGGGGCATCAAACAATAGGAGGATATCAGAGAGGAGCCTTAGCAATACTATGTAAGGGAAAATGGGAAAAGGGGGGATAGAGCGTATTCTCTGGTCCCCGGGGGGGGAAGGGGAAATTGCATTTACTGTATACCAGGGGTCTTCAACCTTTTCAGGCCAAGGACCCCCTAACTGAGAGAGAGATGAAGCAGGACCCCCACTATATATTACATACAATTGTGTTGCAGATTAAAGCTTGTCATAGATGTTGGATTCATATTAACGTGTATTTTCAGACATTTAACGACTTAAACCATCAATACTTAGTGAAATTTCACTCTGTACTTGGTCTGCTCGTTTTTCCCTCTTTGCCGAAAATAGCAGATCTACAAGCTCTCAACGACGTTGTGAGCTTGTAGATCGGCTATTTTCGGCTAAAGTTGTCCTTAGAATATAGGGATGCTAGGGTTGAAGTGGTTAATGTAAAAAACAATGATTCTATCACACAGAGATTTGGCGGACCCCCTGTAGCAACTCTGAGGACCCCCTAGGGGTCCCGGACCCCCTGTTGAAGACCCCTGCTGTATACTGCTTCACCCAGGTGGGCTCAGGTGGTGCAGTGGTAAAGTACCTGTCCTCTACCGCAGAGTCTGATGAGGGTTCGACCAAAGTGGGGTCAGGGGACCCCCAGGGGTCCTTGAGGGAGTTCCAGGGGGTCCCCAAGCTAAATGATAGATAGTTAGGAACCAAATGGACCCTTATGGGTCTGTAACTCATAGAGTGTACAAATGGAACCAATGAAGGTCCATCATTTTGGTTCCATTTGTACAAATGGTTGAAAATCACTTCTAGAGCCGTAAAAATCTTCTCTTATGGGGGTCCTTGGTATATCTTTTCAAATGGGGGTCCGCGGGGTAATAAGTGTCAGTTTGGGGGTCCATACCACTGATCTATACAATGAAGCCGTGTTCGCGGGAGGGTGATATCGGTCGTTGCATACAATCCTACGGGCTGGGGCGGTATACCTGTCAGCAGGTAGTGTTGGGCTGGAGGAGTATAGGACGAAGGCTTTGCGTCCTTTCCGATGAGGGCTCCTCACTCACAGGCAGGTGAGCCAGTAGGACACAACAGCAGTGACAACTAGGCCACTAAGACCTGAGGCCATTCTTAAAAAATGTTTTCTAAATCCCAACAGTTTTTTGAAAAAAATCTGAAAAATATTTTTTCACGATTTTTCAAAAATAGCAGATCTACAAGCTCATAGCGCGGCACTCGGTGCCGCGCTATGAGCTTGTATATCTGCTATTTTTGAATAGCCAAAGAAATCTAAAGTGACACAGATGCGTTCAAGGTCTCAATGGACACTAACATAATTGCCTAATCGCAATTGTTTGAGATCATCGCAATTATTCTTTGCATAATAGTCATGATCGTTTCCATGTTGAAAAATGTTCATGCGCTTTCTAAAAGAATAGTGGAAATAGCAGATCTACAAGTTCACCTATTGTTTTGTTTTTTTTAAGTATTACGTTATTAAATATGACAGTAATTTCTTTGTATTTTTAGGTTATTTGTCATATCTGTCCTGAGACAGAAACGGAAACAGAAATGTGATTTTTCATTTACATGTCCTTGATCCATGACAGACACGTCCTTTTTTTAAATATATTATAAAATAAATTCATATCAAATATCTAAATACTGAGTCGCGTAACTTAAAAACTGTCTTGGGTGTTCACAAAAGCTTGAGTTGATGATAAAATGACCCAACATTTTCTCTAAAGTGAAATATCCCTTTAAGTGTCTTGCTCAGGGCCACTTTGATAAGTGTACACAAAAAAACAACAAAAATGGTCCTTAGTAGTACTGAAAAAGAATTATTTGGCTCGTAATCATCTAGGGCAGGGGTCTTTCAACGTTTCTCAGCCCATGAAAGGACCCCTTAGCCGAGAGAGAGATGAAGCAAGGACCCTCACTACATTGTATAACATTGTGTTCTCACCAAGGCCGTCACTACTGTATGTGGCAAATTCTCCTCACATTTATGAAGAAGGTTAACTCTCTCTCTCGCTGCGTTCAAACACAAAGCGACGTTGCGGCGCTCCATGACACCGAGTGAGTCTGTGCTCGCCCACTGTGGCGCAACTTCATAAAAATGAGTGTTTTTTGGCAGGTATAACTGTCCTTCAAAACAACTTAAAGAGACAGTTCACCGCCAAAATAACTTTTTTTTCTAGCGATTAGTCACCCCATGGAGACTTGTTTTTGTCGCATTCCTAAGCCAATAATTTGATGACTGGCAGCCAGGGACGTGCACAGATAGACTCTAGGTGGTGCTAGAGCACCTGCCCTTTGCCCTCGACCAGAGGTGCCCTTTTGAAAAAGAATAAAAACATTTTTTTACAGCAGGGGTCTTCAACAGGGGGTTCGGGACCCCTAGGGGGTCCTCAGAGTTACTATAAGGGGTCCGCCAAATCTTTATGTGATATGATTTTTACCATAACCACTCGAAACCTAGCATCCCTTTTCTGAGGAGAACTTTAGCCAAAAATAGCAGATCTACAAGCCCACAACGCCTCGCGCTGCGAGGCGTTGTGGGCTTGTAGATCGGCTATTTTTGGCAAAGAGGTATAGGTGTAGAGGGAAAAAAGAGCAGACCAAGCAAACAAAAAAAAGTATCATTTACTTGAGCACCTGCCCCTCAAAATGTCTGTGCACGCCACTGCCGGCAGCGGTTCAGGTAGGCAACACAAAGAGTCTCCTTTGTGTCTCCTACCGGAACCGCTGCCCACCGGTCCATTGGTCATCAAATTATTGCCTTAGGAGTGTGACAAAAACAAAGAAATATCCATGAATTCAAGTCTCCATGGGGTGACTATCGATAGGGGGAAAAAAATGTTTTGGGGCCCCATATACATTGTCATACAATGAATATTGTGAAAATAGCCAATCGACTGAGCTTGTACATCGGCTATTTTCGCTATTTTGAAAAGCAAAACATTTTCTGAAATGATTTGCTAGGGCGATTAAGAAAAAAGGGAGAAAATGTTTACATTTTGATATTAACAAATCTTTACCAGTCGTCTCTTCTTAGAATGGTCTTATACCCCTATTACACACATGACGCCGTCTTTGCATAAGACTTGGTGGTCTCATTAAGGTCGGCCATTATTTAACACTCCCGCACACCAGGTTGAAATGGTTTAAAGGATGACAAAGAATATGGAAGTCAAAAGATCAAAGATGAAACGATAACGAGCGGGTTTTTGAAGACGCTAAATGTCAAACATCACGCTTTTAGCCATCGCACACATCCACAAACAGCGTCATATGCCAAGACGTTCCCCCTCCTCCCCGCAGAGAGAGCGTTGTTTTTGCATAATGAATGAATGGTGTTCGTTCCTGGATCCTCAAGCAGCAGCAGCAGCAGCAGCAGCAGCAGCAGCAGTCACACTGAACCAACACTGTAGCAGCGAGTGGCATCAGATAGGAAGCACTCTGCAGACGTTGACGGGGATGATCTCCTCCGCCTTCTTCAAACAACATCGCTAATGAACGTAGGCTTAACCCATTCAATCCGGGAAAACACATCTCTGTACATTTTAAAGGAGTAGTTCGCCCAAAAAATGACTTATTTTATATCAATTGCACACCCCATGAAGCCTTGAATTCATGGATTTGTTTTTGTTTTTGTTGCATTCCTAAGCTAATAATTTGATTCCCGTCTCCTACTGACTAATGTATCCGGTAGGAGACACAAAGTAGATTCTTTGAGTCTCCTACCGGAAACACACACGGTCATCAAATTGTTGGCTTAGGAATGTGACAAAAACAAAAATAAATCCATGAATTCAAGGCTTCATGGGGCGTGCAATTGATATAAAATAAGTCATTTTTAGGGTGAACTCCTCCTTTAAGTCTATTCTTTTTTTTTGTCTATTCAATAATAGCTTGTAGATCAGCTATTTTTTTTAAATCGTGAAAGATTTGTGCAAATCTTTGAATATATATATTTTTTGTCAAATATTTTGTTCCAAGGACCCCCAGAAGCAAAAATTTGAGTTACAAATGTAACTCAAATCTAATTTAAAAAATATATCTTCAAAGATTTGCACGCATTTTCTCGATTCTTCACGATTCACGGTTCTTCACGATTCAATGTTCACGATTCTTCAAAAAATAGCCAAAAAAGTATAAAATAATGGTTACAGCTAAAATGACACAGATGCGTTTCCCGGATTGAATGGGTTACAGTGAAAGCCTGTCCAGACTGCAAACAAATGCCAGCAGCTTGACATCCATTGCTTGTGAATTCCGGAGCCATCGCCAAAAAATCTAACATTGTGCCTCATCAGGAGGGCTTCTAAAGAAAGTGACTCATAAGCGAATCATCACCTTTTTGAAAAAACAGACAGCCGGTATAGAGCCTGGGAAAAATTCAATCTTGACAGGGAGCGCGCTCTCTACAATAATTCCTCTAATAGTGTAAGCCGGCCGCGCGTCTCTGAGCTGTATATATTAATGAGAAGACGACAGAGAAATGCGGTGAGAAGTATCAAAGCCTTGTGTAGTGATGTACAGTAAAGTAATCGCCAATATATCCATCGCTGTCGGCTTGGGAAACGGCTTTTATGTCCTTTTGTACGATAATTTTTTTAAACATAAAATAAGCAGTGAAAATAGCCGTTCTACAAGCTCACAACGCGTCGCAATGCGACGCGTTGTGGGCTCGAAGATCGGCTATTTTCACTACTTTTGCGTGACACTGCAGAAGTATGATGAAGAAGGGCATTAATTTACGAAAAAACATTAAAAAAATATATATATATGGAGAGACAAGGTCTCCGCCTGGCAGCAACGATATATAGATATATATATATATATATATATATATATATATATATATATATATATATATATATATATATATATATATATATATATATATATATATATATATATATATATATATATATACATATATTAGACCCTCCAGAAAAACGCGGGCAAAAATCCTTGATTATGCGGGCTAAAACTCTTGATTATGCGGGCTAAAATCCTTGATTCTGCGACGAAATATGCGGGAAATTTGCGGGAAGTTGCGAAATATGCGGAAAGTTGTGAAATATGCGGCAATATGCGGCAATATGCGAAATATGCGAAATATGCGATATGCGAAAAGTTGCGAAAAATGCGATGCGAATCGCGTATTATGCGATGCGATGCGGCCTTTTTTGAAAAAACATTACCCCCGCATAATTATGCGCCATTTTGCTGATTATGCGGTAAATTCTGCCATTGCATAAACGCATTTTTCTGGAGGGTCTAATATATATATATATAAATATATATATATATATATAAAGAAAAGAAAAGGTTGGAGCCAACTTCCTTTATTATATTTCACCACTTCCAAAAAGAAAGCCTGAGAAGCCTATTTATCAACCAATTTCATGAATATAAATGACACATTTCGAGGTTAAAAGACGAACCGCGACAAACGAACGAGTTTACGCCGCTCAGATCATTCCCTTCATGGGCCCTTCGCTAACAAATCAGATTCCCATGAAAAAAAAAAAAAGAAAACTGTCATCACAAGATTATTGGTATAAGTGTTGTAAAATGTCCTCATTAAGGAATTACATAAAGAAGAATCTCCAGTCACTCTGAAGTGATGAATGAGGCTCATTCGCTCGTCTCTCTCTGAGTCACACAGACACACATAGCACTTGATCTGGAAATTAATCCGCTAAGACCTGGAACGCATCTGTGTCACTTTTTCATTTGAGCTAAAAAAAGCATTATTTTACACTTTGGGCTATTCAAAAATCGTGAAAATGTGTGCAAATCTTTGAATATATTTATTCTTTTAAAGCAAAAATTAACTGAAATCTTTGCTTCTGGGGGGTCCCTGGAACAACATATTTTGAGATGGGGGTCTGCGGTCAAATTCATATCATTTTGGTGGTCCTTGACATAGAAAAAGTTTGAAAACCACTGATAAAGAAACACACGTTTTTCAGGAAAACCGTTTAGGATTTAGAAGACATTTTTGCAGAATCGGAACCTCAGGTCCATTGAGACCTGGAACGCATCTGTGTCACTTTAGATTTCTTTGGGCTATTCAAAAATAGCAGATATACAAGCTCGTAGCTCGAGCTTGTAGATCTGCTATTTTTGAAAAATCGTTAAAAAAAATATTTTTCAGATTTATTTTCAAAAAAACTGTTGGGATTTAGAAAACATTTTTAAGAACCGCCTCACAGGTCTTAATGGGTTAAACATTCGCCCCATGCCTGCTTTCCTTCATCTCTGTGTGCTAGTAAAGTGTCGGGGCTGTGAATTGGCAGGGACAAAAATAGATGATGCGAATAAGCGGGAGGTTTTTTAGTTTTTGGTTGCTTTTCTTTTTTTCACCAGATAAAGCGTAAACGCAAGGAGGAAAAAAACAAAAAGGAGACAGAGAGGGGGGAGGGGGGGGGGGTAGCGTTGAGAGAGGAGGAAGGAAGAGTGCAATCATTCAAATAGATGAAATGGAAGGGAGGAAAAGAACACTAGAGCTTTGAATGGATTAGAATGGGAGTAATCTTTGTTCTATCTCTGTGTGTCTGATGGAGAAAATGGTTCTGCTCTGATAGCGAGGCCTCAGGGAGAGGGGAACAAAGAAAATTATAAACAACTTCTAAAATTAGGTCATGCAAACATACTTGCGCGCACACACATACACGTACGCGCACGCACACACACGCACACACATACAGTAAATGTGCACATACATGCATATACTGTATACAACACAAACGGACACACAAACAAGCGCATTAATGCAGAGAACATGCACACACACACAAAAGGCATACTGCTCTTGCAACACACTCAAAGGGGACATCAAGAAGCACATAGCTACCTACTTGTTGCCTAGTAATCTCCACTATGCACAAGTGTGTGAATGTAGTACACACACACACACGCACACGCACACACACAAACACACATCCACGGCACGCACACACACACACACATCCACGGCACGCACACAAAACACTCATATCCAAGGCCGGTGGAACAAATGAAAAGGAAAGCTGTCTCTCTCTAACAAATCAAATGAAATTTTAATCAATGAGGCCGTTTGAACTAGCGCCGTCATTAAACCGGCGCCGTCATTAAGTAAACAGGAACATGGCAGTGTGAAATATTCATGTCGGGGACCCTGGAATCATTGGGGTGTTATATGCAGCGCGGCACCCTGGGGGCCTCATTCAGATCTGGGACATACTGTAGACATAATGATGTATACATATTGTAACACTGCTGCTATGATACTGATGAGGAGGAGAGAGAGAGAGAGAGACAATGACGATGGATGGGAGAGACGGGGAGAGAGAGAGAGAGAGAGAGAGAGAGAGAAAGAGAGAGATAGAGATAGAGAGAGAGAGAGAGAGAGAGAGAGAGATAGAGAGAGAGAGACAATATTGAAGGCTTATGGCTCCTGCAAATCATCTCTCCCTCTCTCTGCATTTCTCTCCCTCCTGCTTTCTCTCTCTCTCATATTTTCTCTCTCTCGCTCCCTCTCTCTCTCATATTTTCTCTCTCTCGCTCCCTCTCTCTCTCACATTTTCTCTCTCTCATATTTTCTCTCTCGCTCCCTCTCTCTCTCACATTTTCTCTCTCTCTCTCCATCTCTTTCTCCATTTGAGCTGCTGACTTTCTGGCAATAACTTGTTTTTGTGTTTCAAATATTTATTAGCTATACATTTCTGTTCATATGCATGGATTGCTTCCTTTTTTTCAAAAACAAACAGACATATACACAAAATAAACATATAAACTTATTTTTTTGTAGAGGATGGAGGATGGAGGAAGATGAGGGGGAGTTTATGTTTATTTATTAGCTCTCCATTAGCTATACTGTACTGTATAAGCAGCTATACTATTCCTGGACCAGCCTCACCAACAACAGAGATTACATCAAAGTTACATCATACTCACAACAGACTTAACACGTACATTTGGAATTCCGGACTTCTGCTCGTATTTCTACATTGCAGTATTGATACTTTTACTTAACTCATTCACTGCCAGAATTATTTCTGGCCTGTTTGAACACCGCCAAGATTTTTCATTGAAAAAAAAAAGTACTCAGGAGCCGAGATACAGAATTTTTAAGTTTTAAGTTAACAAGGAAGTGGATGGGAGTCTATATCTTCGAAAAATCATATCTCCTTGGTCTTTGGGTCAAAAAAAAAAAAAAAAATCTAAAAAAAAAAAAAAAAAAAAAAAAAAATATTTTTAATTTTTTAATTTTTTTTAAAAAGTCGTTTTAGTCGTTCTTGGCAGGCATGGCTTATGGACAGAAGTCGTTTTAGTCGTTCTAGGCAGTATATGAGTTAAGTAAAACATGTGAGTACTTTTTCCACCACTGCATACAGTACGGTACAACACCTACACTCCAAACCTGGCAGAACACATTAGATAGCTCTACATATCAATTTAATCTCAAACAGAATGGAAAGATCACTTCACTTATGCTCAAAATATCAAACTAATTTCCTGTCTAAGTGTTAACTTGACAGAAAGAAAGAAGGAAAGAAAGAAAAAAGAAAGAGAGATAGAAAGAAAGAAAGAAAAAAGAAAGGTGGATGCCAAACAAATTCCGATTAGTAGGTAAGAGAGTGAGAGAGAGAGAGAGAGAGAGAGTAGTGATGGGTCGTTCATGATGGATTCGTTCAAAAGAACCAGTTCATTGCCGTGAACGCGAACAAGCTCGTTCACTTCCTGAAACTGTTAGGTTGACGCTATCGTTCATGCCCCCCATCCCCTCCCCTCCTCCGCACAGGACGGGAGGGCGGGCTGTACGCGCAACGTAATAATAACGCTTCCGCCATAGTGTTTTTCACTAGAAAATAGAGCTATACTGAACGAGAACGTGAACGAACCGTTTGAACGAATCGTTGCCGCGAAACGCGAACGAAATCGTTCGTTCACTGAAATGAAGGTTTTTTTTTCCCCCACCACTAAGAGAGAGAGAATGTAAGATAAAAAGGTGACAGAGGGAGAGAGAGAGGGTGTTAGAAAGATGAAGGAACAGAAGAGATGTTAGTTAAAAGGAGAGATGGAGAGAGAGAGAGAGAGAGAGGCTGGGGAGAGAGACATGCATCGACAAAGCTTCAAAGTGCATTGGGAAAGGGAAACGGAGAGAGAGAGAGGCGGAGAATGACGGTTGGTATATAGGGGGGTGAAAAGGGAGAGAGGGGGAAAAAAAAGAACATAAGAGAGAGAGGGAGAGATGGATAAAGAACGAAGAGAACTCACGGTGGGATCAAAGCCAAAGGTACCAATGAGAACAGATATACTGTAGATGGAGGTGGAGTCTTTGTGTGGCGGCGAGCTTATTTTATTAACCCGTTAAGACCGGGAAAGCAACCGCTTTTAACCGTTATTTTTATATACTTTGGGCTATTCAAAAATAGCAGATATACAAGCTCGTAGCGCGGCACCGAGTGCCGCGCTACGAGCTTGTAGATCTGCTATTTTTGAAAAATCATGTGTGCACATCTTTAAGCGAACATTTGTAACTCAAATCTTTGCTTCTGGCGGGGGTCCCTGGAACTAAATATTTTGAGATGGGGGTCCGCAGCCAAAAAATACATAACATTTTGGGTGGTCCTTGGCATGAAAAAGTTTGAGAACCACTGATATTATACAGTAGCAACA
>NC_139940.1:17967887-17990387 GCF_963454915.1 Gymnoscopelus microlampas
GAGAGAGAGAGAGAGAGAGAGAGAGAGAGACAGCTTGTTGATATCCCATTTGCCACAGCGGAGATGAAAGAGAGAAAGAGGGGATTAGAGAAGACGAGTGGGCAGAGAGGAGAGGAAGGAGAGGAGAGGAAAGGAGGTGCTGAAAGGGGGAGACGCGGAGAAGGAGGAAACAAGCGAGCGTGAACGAGAGGGAGCAGGATGCACGACGACGAGTGGATATATAGGTGAATGAGACAGACAGTGAGTGATGCAGAGAGAGAGAGAGAGAGACACGGGGAGAGAGACAGCACCAGAGACAGAGAGAGAGAGAGAGAGAGAGAGAGAGAGAGAGAGAGAGAGAGAGAGAGAGAGAGAGAGAGAGAAGAGAGAGAGAGAGAGAGAGAGAGAGAGAGAGAGACCTCTCCATCTAACCCATTAAAACCGGGAAAGTATATCTGTGTAACCACTTAAACCATTGTTTTATACTTCGGCCATTCAAAAATAGCAGATCTACAAGCTCGTAGCGCGGCACCGAGTGCCGTGCTATGAGCTTGTAGATCTGCTATTTTTGAAAAATCGTGAAAATGTGTGCAAATCTTTGAATATACATATTTTTTAAAGCGAACATTTGTAACTCAAATCTTTGCTTCTGGGGGGGTCCCTGGAACAACATATTTTCAGAAGGGGGTCCGCGGCCAAACACATATAAATGTGTAGGTCCTTGACATGAAAAAGTTTGAGAACCACTGATATTATAGCAACATAAGTTTATCAGAAAACTGATTTAGAAGACATTTTGTCTAATCGGAACCTGCAGGCCTTAACGGGCTAATAAGACTTGAGTGAGGAATGTTTGCAAGGAGGCAGAGTTATCATTAAGGCCCATCTAAAAATAACATTTGGCACTGTGGAGGCTGTGGACTGAGTAATGGGGAGCGAAGAGGAGTGAAGAAGCGGTAATTACAGTCAGCCTATTAGCATGCGCGTCACCCTCATCAAATATTCATACAGGAAACTGTGGGCTGGTTAAGGAGCTGTAATCTGGGCAAGTGCCAGCTAGCCTACACTGAGCTATCTGGTTATGTCACAGACCGGCAGGGCCCAAAAAGGTAGACGGACAAGTAGAGCAGAAAGAGAAGAAAGTTCTTGATGCATGTGATCCATCTATTTCAGTGGTTTTTCAAATCAAGATCCATTATTTATCCAAGTCACAGACCACCGTTCGATGAGATTTAAGCCTCTCAGACCCAAAACTTTGAATATATTGTTATAATTGGATGCTGTGTTGATGTTGGTACCATAGCAGAGATGATCAAAAGTTGATCAAAATAACAATTCTCATTCTCTAATTGTGTTACTTCATGTAAATTAAGTCATGCAGCTGTTTAACAATAACGTAACTCTAGAGAGCGTAAAATGAAACCAAATGGACCCGTAAGGGTCCATTTGGTTTCATTTTACACTCTCAAGAGTTAAAGATCTATAAGGGTCCATTTGGTTACCAACTCTCCACCATTTAGCTGGGGACCACCTGGACCACTGGTTGAGAACCACTGATCTAACTACCAGTCTGCCAGCCAGGCCCCGTAAGTCTATCGGTCTTTGCAGATCCTCACAGAAAGCTAGATAGTCAGGGAGATAGACAGACATCCACTCATCTATCCATCTAACCATCTATCCATCTATCCACCTAACCACCTATCCATCTATCCACCTATCCATCTATCCATCTATCCATCTATCCATCTATCCATCTATCCATCCATCCATCTATCCATCTATTCAAACCAACCAGCACAGCCATTCACGCCAACAACAGAAACAGGCCGGCTAGCCATCCAGTCACATACCAAACGCCTATTAGCCAGTCAGTCAGTCAGTCATGCAGGCAGGCGGTCTAGTCATCAGTTAAGGAGGCAGAGTATAAACTGGAAAAAAACATGGAAACTGGGTGAGCCGGCATAGCAAAATCTACCAACTTATGGAGGAGTCATGGCAACAGACACGTAGATTTACATATAGTATGTAAGTCGCACGCAAAGATGTGTGGATTCGCTCCCTCCTGGAAGGGCTAAGGCTGCACCGCTGCAGAGGATAGACAGGATATGCACAGACAAAAACAACATTATCTCGACAAGAACAGCTGAGAGTAAAAGACATGAATACAGACTCTAATCCAGACTGACAGTTTTGACATCACATTTCACAGGGAATCAGGGGCATCCAGGCAACAACAATCAAACGCGCACGGACATGGCGTGCGTGGCGTGCACACGGACACACTGTCACACAGTCTGCTTCATGTCTCTCCTCGCGCGCTCTTGCTGTTTTTTTCCACCGGTCCTTCAGACTTTTTCCCCTCCTTTCTCCCCCATCCATCACCTGACTGACTGACTGCCCCACACACTAGTTCACTCTTCTCTCACCAGCCCTGTAGATCAGGGGGTCTTCAAACTGGGGGGTCCGGGGACCCCTAAGGGGGTCCTCAGAGTTACTACAGGGGGGCCGCCAAATCTTTGTGTGATATGATTGTTTTTTTTTTACACTTGCACCCTAGCATTTCTTTTCTGAGGAGAACTTCAGCCAAAAATAGCCGATCTACAAGCTACGAGCTTGTAGATCTGCTATTTTTGGCCAAGAGGGAAAAAAGAGCAGACCAAGTAAACAAAAAAAGTTTAATCTGAAAATATTAAAAAATACAATTTTATACGATATAGAGGGGGTCCCTGCTTCATCTCTGTCTCAGCTAGGGGGTCCTTGGCCTGAAAAACTTTGACAACCCCTGCAGTAGATGCTTAACCGCTTTCAACCTAAAAGCCCTATTTTGGGCATGTCGTTATAGACGAAAACCGTGAAAAAAAGCAAATGGACAAAATAGTAGATCAATCCATGCGACATGTTGTGAGCTTGTAGATTGGCTATTTTCATCGTACGACAAAGTACATGGAATTTAAGTCACTCCTTGTACCACAAAGTACATGGAATTTAAGTCACTCCTTGCCAGATCTTAATTTGTCATTGTTGCTATTGACCTCATCATGACTCCACTTTAAAACCATAACCTGTTCCTGAACCGGTTACCTGCAATTCTAAACTATACCTGAACCGGTTACCTGCAATTCTAGACTGTTTTTGAACCTGTTTCTGCCTGTCTGTTTGATCTTTTGCCTGATCACTATATTTGGGATTCTTGCCTGCTCCTTTTGGATTTGTTTGCCTGTGTTGGACTGCTTCTCTGGTTTCGACCACTGAGTTGTACCTGATTTGTAAAGACATTTAAATAAACTGAACTGCACCAGATCTGCCTACGTTGTCTGTATTTGGGTCAGCATGCAAACATAAGCGCCCAACTCAGTGATATGTATCTCAGAAGACTTGTTACTTAACACACGCTCAGAACTATATTATTATTGCCGCAGATGCACACACACACACACACACACACACACACACACACACACACACACACACACACACACACACACACACACACACACACACACACACACACACACACACACACACACACACACACACACACACACACACACACACACACACAAATACACACCCACAAACAGACTCAAATACACACCCACAAACGCACCCAATAATATTCACCCATACAATTATGCATGCACACAACCACACAACAAGACAGAACAGATTAGTGATAGACAGACAGATGGCCAGGGACAGACAGAAGTAGGGAGAAACACACACTCACACACACACACACACACACACACACACACACACACACACACACACACACACACACACACACACACACACACACACACACACACACACACACACACACACACACACACAATATACCAAATTATCCAGTCACACCCTCGCGTGTACACTCACAGCCAGATCCTTGAAGCTAACAAGTACAAACATGACCCCATCGCTGTCACTGAAAAAAGAATCCCCGCGAAGGCAGCTGGGTAGCGCCCCTGCTGTGGATAGGCCCGTGACACATACACACACACACGTGCACGCATATTATCACACGCACACGCACGCACGCAGACTCACACACTGCAGTTCACTGACACAGACATGCAAATGGTAGCTGCCAGAAGCGCAGGAGCACACTGCAATTTGAATATGAAATCACTGTGTTAACAGTTAAGAGTTGCCATGGCAGAGTGGGTCTGATTCGCTCGCCATCACACACCCACACACACACACACGCGCACGCAAACACACATGCACTCACACACACATGCACTCAAACACACACACACACACACACACGCACACACACGCACACGCACACACACACACACTCACACACACATGCACTCACACACGAGTGGATTTTTAAATATATCTCCTAGAGTGGTATAACACTGAGAGATGGAGTGGTGTGTGTCTCTGGGCTTCTTTTTGCCAAAGTGCATATGGCTGTACGGTATCACAAACCATCTTCCTCATGGATGGAGCACCCTGTGTCCTCCAGATACAGTACAGTACAGGCTCCATGAATAGGCTCTGGATGAGTGGATACAGCATGCCATGGTTGTCAGGCAAAAAACCTTCAATCTCCATAATTTCATATTTTCACGTTTCTCTTCATAAATCTCCGATTTCATACGTTGTCATATGGCAGTGAAAATATCCAGTTGACAAGCTCACAATGCGACATGTCAGCTTGTAGATTTTTAAATGGCCGAAATTTATATAGGGCTAAAGTGGTTAGTGTGTTTTGCGATAATAATCAAAGTCTAAAAAGTAACAAGTAAACAAAGTTTTCAAATAATTGTAGTGGAGTAAAAGTACAATATTTGCTACTGAGATGTAGTGGAGTAGAAGTATAAGTACTGAAAACTGGAAATACTCCAGTAAAGTAAAAAATACCTACACATTTTACTTAAGTACAGTACTTGAGTAAATGTACTTAGTTACTTTACACCAGTGATGCTAGGTTGAAAGTGGATATGTCTTTCCGTGGGTTTTTATAAGGAAAAGTATTAAGAGTTTGTGACTAAAATCTACATTGGATCCATTGGAACACAATTAAGTCCTTTTTATCCATTTCATGAAAAGTAAGGATTTTGGTTAAGTTTATAGCATTGCATCTTCACTTCCACTTCCACTCAAATCTTAGCCTGATAGGAAACAGCAGTGAACCATTCTGCTAATTACCACCTCTTTCAAATGACGCATGAGAGGTGAGCGCAACCGGGTGAAAATCTCTGAGGGCACCGGAGCTTTTTCTTGGTACAGATGCAGCATGCCATAACATTGGCACTTTCTGGGAGTGCAGGGACAAATTAACACATGGCAGAATTGGCTACAGCGTGACTTCAGTATCTAAGTACTAAAGCCTTATTTACACTTTGATGAAAAAGTGTTGTACCACTCAATTAAATGACTTATTTTCAATTAAAATCTTTTTTTAGAATGGGTCATTGCACTACATTTTTACCAGTAATGTAATAGGTTATTACATAATCAGTAAAAGGGCAGGCAGGTGTGTTTGACCAAATTAAGTGTTGTAGATATAACATTCTTTATCACTTTATTGGGTACTGTATTAATGTCACAAACCTCTAACTCTGACGACTTTTATTTTATCAATCATAGCCATGGCCAAAAACATTCTTAACCCTTTAACACATTGCGTGCCAGTCGCGTCGATCTACGCGAAGTGGTCTTTTTTTCTTTTTTTTCTTTTTTTTCCTCGCACTGACACATTTCATTGTAGGCCTCTCTCACAGTGACACATTACATTGTAGGTCTCTCTCACAGTGACACATTTCATTGTAGGCCTCTCTCACAGTGACACATTACATTGTAGGCCTCTCTCACAGTGACACATTTCATTGTAGGTCTCTCTCACAGTGACACATTACATTGTAGGTCTCTCTCACAGTGACACATTTCATTGTAGGCCTCTCTCACAGTGACACATTTCATTGTAGGCCTCTCTCACAGTGACACATTTCATTGTAGGCCTCTCTCACAGTGACACATTTCATTGTAGGCCTCTCTCACAGTGACACATTTCATTGTAGGCCTCTCTCACAGTGACACATTTCATTGTAGGCCTCTCTCACAGTGACACATTACATTGTAGGCCTCTCTCACAGTGACACATTACATTGTAGGCCTCTCTCACAGTGACACATTACATTGTAGGCCTCTCTCACAGTGACACATTACATTGTAGGCCTCTCTCACAGTGACACATTACATTGTAGGCCTCTCTCACAGTGACACATTACATTGTAGGTCTCTCTCACACTGACACATTACATTGTAGGCCTCTCTCACAGTGACACATTACATTGTAGGCCTCTCTCACAGTGACACATTACATTGTAGGCCTCTCTCACAGTGACACATTACATTGTAGCACACCGGAAAACGGAAATAAATGTCAATCGAAGATTTTCGTTCCCATCCGCCGCCGCTCTAAAGCTTCCGCTAATCCGCCATTATCTCGTGTTGTTTTTCTCCGCGCTGAACGCTGTTTAAAAGAAACTGCGACTACTGCAAAATGGAATGTCGCCGATTGAAAATGACTTCTCTGGGCCGCTCACACAGCTACCCTGTGTGTCTACAAACAGTTTAACACACGATCATAAGGTATTTAGCGAGGTCTGTGGCGAGGTGAAAAAAACTAAAAAACAACAATGAATCGCTGGCACTGGTGAGTATGATATTAACTCATTCCCTGCCTAGAACGACTAAAACGACTTCTGTCCCATAAGCCATGCCTGCCTAGAACGACTAAAACAACTTAAAAAAAAGAATAATAATACAAATCTGACCCAAAGACCAAGGAGATATGATTTTTCGAAGATCTAGACTCCCATCCACTTCCTTGTTAACTTTAAACTTAAAAATTCTGTATCTCGGCTCCTGAGTACTTTTTTTTTTCAATGGAAAATCTTGGCAGTGGGCAAACGCAGCCAGAAATAATTCAGGCAGTGAATTAGTTAAACTCTGGCATGGAATGTGTTAAGACCTGGAAGGCATCTGTGTCATTTTTTGATTTGAGCTAAAAAAAACATTATTTTACACTTTGACTATTCAAAAATAGCAGATCTACAAGCTCATAGCTCATTTGTAGAATCGGCTTCAGGTCTCAATGGCTTAACCTGATCCTTGGAACCGAAAGTGAAAAAAATCTTTCAAAGAATGTTTTTGAGGACTGCATAAAACCTTAACACACACACACACACATGCATTGTGCACCCACACACACACAAACACCCACACCACCGAGCCAACTGTCAATTAGCCTTGAGGGGGTCGTGGTCTCCTCCTCGCTGTGTTGTGAGTGTTACTTTGTGATCGTACGGTATGACTAATGATCCACAGAGCAAACAAAAACACACAGACATAACGTTAATGTGTTTATCTCATGCTGCTGCCCAAGGATTTATATGGGTGATATATCTGCTTGTGTGTTGTTGTTGACGTGGGTGTATCTTTATGTGTGAGGTGTTGCAAGTGTTTGTGCATGACTGCACTTGTACCACTACCTGCAGTATATCTGCTGAGCGGCACGGCTCTAAGGATGGCGGTATGGTCAGTTAGTACTGTTGTTCTCAAACTTTTTAATGCCAAGGAGGACCCCCAAATTGACACTTATTAGCCCACGGACCCCCATTTGAAAAGATATGCCCGGGACCCCCATAAGAGGAGATTCTTACGGCTCTATAGCAGTGATTCTCGACCATTTTAATTTGGGACCCCCAGTTTGACATGCATTAGGCTATGGACCCCGATTTAATGGTCATTTCTATCTCTGGGACCCCAATTTATTTCGTAAAATCAATGTTAATTTAACTCTGAGAGTGTACAAATGGAACCAAATGGACCCGTTAGGGTCCATTTGGTTCCATTTGTACACTCTCAGAGTTACAGACCCATAAGGGTCAATTGGTTCCTAACTATCTATCATTTAGATGGGGACCCTCTGGAACTCCCTCAAGGACCCCTGGGGGTCCCCAGACCCCACTTTGAGAACCACTGAGTTAGTACATGTGTCCATCCATTCACCACATACACACTGTAACTATCAAATGTCAAGTCATCAATACAGTAGCTGGCTGAATAACAGATCGAATTATAACCGTCAATTATCTGAGTTGTAACAGGCTCCATATTCTCATGCTGTTTGTTTTGCTACTTCAGCCGTCTCGCACATAGGAAATTGTATGAATATGATACGTATTATTGATTATTTTGCACTGGGGGTTTGAATCCAGGTGGTTATACAGTACGTGTGGTATGGAGTGTGTAATAATTAGTTTGAGTGCCTTTAAAATCTATGACATCTGTGTGTGTGTGTGTGTACGTGAGTGCATTACAGCACATGTGTACATCTGTGTGTACATCTGTTTCTAAGCGAGTATGCACGTACAGCACAGTATGTTTTTGTGCGTGCAAGTGCACGTGTGTCCAGGTCTGTGTGCGTATAGTCCTCTACCACGAATCCCAGAGCATTAGTGGGAGGCGTTTTGACAGCTTGCGCCTCAAAACGTCAAAGACAAGAAGCTCCATATGAGTTTCCACGCTTACTATAGTTCACAGAAACGCTGGGAGGAATCATGGCGAAAGAAGGGGCGCTTTTTCTGTGTTCAGAATGATGGTCCAAGTTGGTCTGGATTCATGTACTTTAATCCATTAAGACCGGGAACGCATCCGTGTGTCATTTTTAGATTTCTTTGGCTATTAAAAAATAGCAGATATACAAGCTCATATTGAGCTTGTAGATCTGCTATTTTTGAAAAATCGTGAAAATTCGTGGCAAAATCTTGGATTATATATTTTTTAAAGCGAACATTTGCAAAATATTTACTTCCAGGAACCCCCAGAAGCAAAGATTTGAGTTACAAATGTCCGCCAAAAAAAAAGAAAAAAGTTCAAATACTTGCACAACTTTTCATGATTTTTCAAAAATAGCAGATCTGCAAGCTCATAGCGCGGCAATGAGCTTGTAGATCTGCTATTTTTGAATAGCCCAACGACATCTAAAAATGACACACAGATGCGTTCCCGGTCTTAAAGAGTTAATAGCCCACTGACGCCTTGAAGGACAACCAACGTTGTAGAAAGTGGGGATGGGAATAACTTCATCCTTATTTCTGCTCCACTGAGGGAGAAAAGGGAGGCGGGGGGAAGCAAAGCCTGTGATACTTTTTGTTACAATTCCGTATTGACAGCGCCACTGACAACTCACAGCACTATCCTTTAGGCCTATTTCAAAGCTATATGACAGAAAGCCCCCTATAAAAATGTTCTATTCGGTGATGTTATTGCTAGCGGAGCGGGGGAAAAGCCAGCTCCAGTAAGGGGGATGAATTAAATCTTTCTCAAGCTGTGCGAGGAGCCATACTGTAGCTTTCCAACCACCTGTTGGTTCAATCAGTAAGTTGGCTACATCATACGGTATGCCAAAATGGGACTGGCATACTTCAGGGGTACAAATCCCAGTTTAGGCTACGTTTGGCCTGTGCGTGCCTCTCTCTCTCTTGCTCATCCAAACCTCTCCACTTTTTAGCCAGCGAATATATAAAAGGCTACTTGACAAATTAACCCATTATGACCGGGAACGCATCGGCGTCATTTTTCAGATTTCTTTGGCTATTAAAACAATTGCAGATCTACAAGCTCATAGCGCGGCACCGAGTGCTATGAGCTTGTATATCTGCTATTTTAGAAAAATCGAGAAAATGTGTGCAAATCTTTGAATATATAATATATATTTTCAAAGCGAACATTTTTAACTCAAATCTTTGCTTCTGGGGGACAGTTTTTTATTTTTTTTAAACATATATTGCTATATATATCAGTGGTTCTCAAACTTTTTCATGTCAAGGACCCCCAAAATTATATGTATTTGGCCGCGGACCCCATTTGAAAATATTTAGTTCCAGGGACCCCCAGAAGCAAAGATTTGAGTAAAACATTTACATATACTCAAAGATTTGCACACATTTTCACGACTTTTTTTCAAAAAATAGCAGATCTACAAGCTCATAGCGCGGCACTCGGTGCCGCGCTATGAGCTTGTATATCTGCTATTTTTTATAGCGGAAAAAAATCTAAAGCGACACAGATGCCTTCCCGGTCTGATTGGGTTAAGACTGCATTCTCTCTTATAAGCTCTGACAGCGCTATGACAAAGTGCTTGCTGGGAATTCTTCCTTTTCCCTTTGAGGCCTTAATGAAAAGCCTTGGCGTGTCCTGCATATACCTCCCCGTCCATCAGATACACAGGGTTTAAGTGTGTGTCCCCACCACACACGCAGGTGTAATAGAAAACGCGCGCTACCAGATATCATATCGAGTCACACACAAAAACTTACGGTTGTTGTCTTTTTATACGGCATGCCGAATAAACCCCGCCGCCCGGGGGCATCACAGCGGACCAGGAGGTGTGGGCAGAAAGAGAGAGAGGCGGAGGCAGAAAAAGGGACAGAGAGGAGAGGAGAGAGGAAAAAAAAGAGAGAGAAAGCGAGAGAGAGAAGCCCCGGAGATACACACAGAGAAGCGGTTGTGTTTGTGCGAGATAAGGCCAAGGAACTAAATCACATAGTGAGCGAGGAGGTAGGCTATTAAGCAGGACAAATATGCCTATTCAAACAGCAACATCCACACACAGCCCCCAGACCAAAAATACAGAACGAGAGAGAGACGGAGGAGGAGGAGGAGGCTGGTGGAGGGCTGGAGGGGGGGGGAGGAGGAGGAAACCGGGGAGACGAAAGGAAGGGAGGGAGGGCTGCTGGTGTGAGAAGGGCAAAGGGGGCGAACGAGAGGAAAGAGAGACAGAGAGAGAGAGAGAGAGGAGAGAGAGATGGATAGCACCCAGAGAACCGGAGGAAGGAGTGTGAGAGCGTTGGAGGAAGGAAGATTAAAAAAAAAAAGAAGAAGTAAAAGACGCTATTTCATTTGTCTAATTATATTTATCTATCCCTCGCTCGCTGGCAAACAAACAAAAGAGACAAATGGAGCCTCGGTGAATAAACTAGCACCGGAAGGAAGGGTATTATTACAGTCACCCCCCGAACACACACGCGCGGTCGCGCGCTCATGCAGAGACACTGACCAAAGGCACCAAAAGCTCTGCTCGCCCAGAAAACTAAACACAAACAAGAAGTTATTTGTGTGTGTGTGTGGGGGGGGGGGGGGGGGGGGCGTAATGGAGGAAAAAATAGAGGGAAAACCGCAAATGGCAATCAAATAACCCATTGAGACCTGGAGCGCATCTGTGTCACCTTTCGATTTGAGCTAAAAAAAAAAAAGCATTATTTTACTCTCTGGCTATTGAAAAATAGCAGATATACAAGCTCGTAGCGCGGCACTCGGTGCCGCGCTACGAGCTTGTAGATCTGCTATTTTTGAAAAATCGTGAAAATGTGTGCAAATCTTTGAATATATATATTGTTTTAAAGCGAACATTTTTAACTCAAATCTTTGCTTCTGGGGGGTCCCTGGAACAAAAATATTTTGAGATGGGGGTCCCTGGAACAAAATATTTTAAGATGGGGGTCCCTGGAACAAAGTATTTTGAGATGGGGTCAGTGGCCAAATACATATAATTTTGGGGGTCCTTGACATGAAAAAGTTTGAGCGCCACTGATATAGAAACATGCGTTTTTCAGAAAACTGTTAGGATTTAGAAGACATTTGTAGAATCGGCTTCAGGTCTTAATGGGATAAGAGGCACAAGGATGGAGGGAGGAAGAGAGGGAGAGAGAGAAGGAAAGAAAGAGAGAGGAAAGAGAGAGAGAGAGAGGAAAGAGCGGAGAGGAGATAGCAGGGCTAAGGGCACAAGCCAGATTGACACTGAAAAATGAATGCGCAATTGCAAAGAGGGATATGAGTGAGGAAGAGAGGAAGATGATGGAGAGAGAGAATATTATGTGAGTGACAGAAGGACGAGCGGGAAGAGAATATTGGCCTCGACCGCCAACGGCAGATTTAAGGTTACGGTCTCTGAGCCTCTCTTCTTCCGGCTGTTCCCTATATATATATATATATATACCTATATTCATTCTCATTTAAACCATTAAGACCTGGAACGTATCTGTGTCATTTTTTAGATTTGAGCTAAAAAAGCATTATTTTACACTTTGGGCTATTCAAAAATAGCAGATCTACAAGCTCATAGCGCGGCACCGAGTGCCGCGCTACGAGCTTGTAGATCTGCTATTTTTGAAAAATCGTGAAAATGTGTGCAAATCTTTGAATATATATATTTTTTAAAGCGAACACGTGTAACTCAAATCTTTGCTTCTGGGGGGTCCCTGAAACAACATATTTTGAGGTGGGGGTCCGTGGCCAAATACATTATAAATGTTGGGGGAAAAGTTTGAGAACCACTGACATAGTAACATACGTTTTTTCAAAAAAAACTGTTAGGATTTAGAAGACATTTTGTAGAATCGGAACCTTAGGCCTTAAAGGGTTAAACCCCAATACCCCCCCACCCCAACCCCACCCCCACCCCTCAAAGCCCCTCTGCCTTTTCATCCGTTTCTCACATTCTCTCCATCCTTACATCACTACCTCTCCATCCACCTCTATTTCTCCTTGCACGCATAGAAATTTGGTTATTTATCTTTTGTGAGTCTTGAACACGCGACACACACACACGCACACACACACACACACACACACACACACACACACACACACACACACACACACACACACACACACACACACACACACACACACACACACACACACACACACACACACACGCACACACACACACACGCACGCACACACACAAAAGCTCACGCGGGGCACAAAAAATGTTCCGTTCCGTCTTGGGCATCGTGGTCTGATTGCGTCAATCTGTCTCAGTGTCACACACCACTCTCACAGTTTGCCATCGGGCCTGACGGGGGAGAGCCTTATTGATTGGCCCAACACAGCTGTCACTCACTCCCGATCCGTCACGCTGGTGCCATCCAATCGCCTGCTATCTCCAGCCAATCCCTCACACACCCCTCCTCCTCCTCCTCCTTCACCTCCTCCATCTCTCTCTCCCTGCCTCACTTCCAGACGTTCATTATCACACATCCTCTGCCAACACGCTTCCATCTCTCTGTGTGCCCGTTCTCGGAGCTGCGCTACGCTCCACCACCCCCATCCCCCCACTCCACCAGTGGTGGAAAAAGCACTACATTTTTTTACTTAAAAAGTATCAATACTGCAATGTAGAAGTACTCCGTTGCTAGTAAAAGTTCCGAATTCAGAATTTACTTGAGTAAAAGAACAAAAGTATTGGTATCAAAATGTACTTAAAGTACCAAAAGGAGGAAGTACTCATTATGCAGAATGTCCCATTTCACAAGTTTTGTCTAAAATTCTTTTGAAAATAGCCGATCTACAAGCTCACAATGCGTCGCATCGCGACGCATTGTGAGCTTGTAGATCGGCTATTTTCAAATGGCCAAAATGTATATAGGGCTGAAGTGGTTAATGTATGTTCTGTAATAATAATCAAAATCTACAAAGTAACTAGTAACTTAAGTTTTCAAACAATAGACCACCGAAGTCTGACGTAATTTACACATCCTTGGCTTGTCTACCTGGTTTGCGGTTTTCCACCCCCGTTCTGAATCCCATAGACGTGTTTAATATCGTGTCAAATAAGAACTGTGTTCCAAAAACAAACAAGTGACCCCGCCGGTTTGACTCTTATGGATATGAAGCATCAACTGACGGTGAGAAAATGATAAAGTTACTTCCGCCCAATTAGTTACATTTTCGCCAGAAACAGACTGTATCAAATATAAGTGACTGGCTATCATAAACTATACAGAACCTCCTCCCTGACAATATCGGCGAGACAGTTTGTTTATTTTTGGACCACAATTCTTATATTAGACGATTCTATGATGACCCAATGTTATTCTCCATAGAGAAATCACTTTACAAACCTGGGGATGAACGAGTGACGTCAGGACTTCGGTGGTCTATTGTAGTGGAGTAAAAGTGCAATATTTGCCTGTGAGATGTAGTGGAGTTGAAGTAAAAGCATTGGAAATCGTTAACGCTCAAGTGAAGTACAAACACCTCAAAATCACAAAATCAGCACAGTACTTGAGTAAATGTACTTCGTTACTTCACACCACTGCACTCCCACCCTCGTTTCCTTTTCTTCTTCTTCTTCTTCTGATCCCACTTTTTCCCCCTCATTTTAGCTCCACGGGCTTTTATAGCAAACACAAATCAGGCCCTGTGGGCTTTTATGCCGTGATCAGTAACCCAAATGGGAACGCCGAGCGTAATAGTGATTACCTGTCATAGCACCGCTCATAGGTTATGAGCGGTGCCGGGGAGCATCCATCGTGGGGGCTTTGAAACGCCAGACTAACACCCCCCTAACAGCCTCGGTAATTCAATAGAAAAAGAGTGGGGGGGGGGGGTGGGGGGGGGGGGGGCTGACGCAGACGTAGAAGTAGCTCTGGATTGAGTTGTCTTTGCATGCCTTTTAACCCATTAAGAACTCAGAACGCATCTCTGTCACTTTTTGATTTGAGCAAAAAAAAAAGCATTATTTTACACTTTAGGCTATTCAAAAATAGCAGATCTACAAGCTCGTAGCGCGGCACCGAGTGCCGCGCTACGAGCTTGTAGATCTGCTATTTTTGAAAATTTGTGAAAATGTGTGCAAATCTTTGAATTATATTGTTTTAAAGCGAACATTTGTAACTCAAATCTTTGCTTCTAGGGGGTCCCTGGAACAACATATTTTGAGACGGGTGTCCGCGGCCAAATTCATATCATTTTAGGGGTCCTTGACATGAAAAAGTTTGAAAACCACTCATATAGAAACATACGTTTTTCAGAAAACCGCTTTAGAAGACATTTGGCAGAATCGGAACCTCAGGCCTCAATGGGTTAAAGTGGGCCCAAGAAAAAAACTTTCATTGAGAATTATAACTTCAAAAACAGGGGGTGAAGTTTGAGAAAGGGGGGAAGTCGTCCTAAATTGCATTATATGGCATTATTTATCACCGCTCTGTGGTGTTACTGCCTCTGATGCACCTAGAGCCCTGTTCAAGTGTCTGAAACGCATCAGACCCCAAGTTACCCCCCTTTCCATTCGTTTTAACCCATTAAAACCGGGAAGGCATCTATGTCATTTTAGCTATAAACATATTTTTTATACTTTGGCTATTCAAAAATAGCAGATATACAAGTGTGTGCCACTCTATGAGCTTGTATTGTATTTTTGAAAAATCTTGAAAATGTGTGCAAATCTGAGAATATATAATCTTTGCTTCTGGGGGGACCGTGGAACAAAATATTTTGAGATGGGGGTCCAAGACCAAATACACATAATAGCAACATCTGAAAACTCTTAGCATTTAGAACAGTGGTACTCAAAAATAGCAGATATACAAGCTCACAGCGCCTCACTTTGTGCTGCTTGTACAGCTGCTATTTTTGAACATTTATGAAAAAAACTTTTTTTAACACAAATCCTCTCTTCTGGGGGTCCCTGGCACACTAACGGGGGACGGGGATGGGGGTCCGCATGTCCAAATATGAATATCAATTTGGGGGTCCTTGGCACACAAAAAAAAGTTCTTCAGAAGGCATTTTGTAGAATCGGGCCTTAATGGGTTAAACATCCTTGCTATCAGACATCAATTTTTATTTTTTGTCAATCTGGAGCTTGTAATCCATCAATGTAAAAGCGAGAGCTTGTTCATTTTATTCACGTTCCATTTTCTCTCCTCGCTCGCGCCTATCTGGCAATAACTTTGACAACTGCCAGCAGTCTCACAGATGCGTTCAGTAAGTAGCGGCTGAAACATTGCAGTCAGCAGGAACAATATATTGCACACGTTTGGAAGTGATTGTTTGCGTGTGTTCATTTCTTACCCGTTCTGCAGAGCAATCAGAAAGCACTTTTCAAGGTTTTCTATACCGGCTTTTATTGATTATATATGAGAGTCGACGACAACGCACGCCGCATTATACGAGAAAGAATCCTGAGATCTATTTGTTAGCCCATTCAGACCGGGAAGGCATCTATGTCATTTTTTTTTTTTTTTTTCTTTGGGCTATTCAAAAATAGCAGATCTACAAGCTCATAGCGCGGCACCGAGTGCCGCGCTATGAGCTTGTAGATCTGCTATTTTTGAAAAGTCGTGAAAATGTTGTGCATATCTTTGAATATATATATCTTTTTTAAAGCGAACGTTTGTAACTCAAATCTTTGCTTCTGGGGGATTTCTACAAAACGGTTTCTTTGAAAATGTATCTGGACGTGGACCCCCCATCTCAAAATATTTTGTTCCAGGGACCCCCAGAAGTTGTAACAGAGTTAAAAATGTTCGCTGTAAAAAAAATCATATTCAAAGATTTTTCAAAGATTTTTCAAAGATTTTTCAAAGATTTTTCAAAGATTTTTCAAAGATGCCACGCTATGAGCTTGTATATCTGCTATTTTTTGAATAGCCCAAAGAAATCTTAAAAAATGTACACAGATGCGTTCCCGGTCTTAATGGGTTAAAAAGCGGGACGTGGAAGTGCGATGAAGGGGAAATGAGCCTAAAATACTGCCAGGTTTCAAAGCGTTTCGCAGAGTTTGATAAATCAAAACGTATTTGCTTTGGTTTTCGTGTTTATGTTCCACATATTTATTTCGTTGTCATTTTAATTCCCTGTTATCTAGTCGGCCTTTATTTCTAGCTTTTTCTTTTGATGTGTGACGTTTATATGAGGCCCCTTGGGTTTTCATAGCATCTGTTACTTTTCTCTGTTCCTGCCTGTTTCGTTTTGTCTTTTCAAACAGATAAACTCTAACCTCTCTCTGCCAAGCTATTTCGAGGAAAACAGAGTTTTAGATGCTCGGCGTTTCAAAGAAGTAATAATACCCTCAAACTCCTTCATAAGTCAGGAAGTCTTTGCCATTTGACCTCCTACTCCATCTCCCATCATGTTACAAGACACAACGCCTGAAAAGACAAATAAATATGTGCTGGGAATGATGTTCAGAACGTGTTGGTGAGGCTGTGGTACACAATATGTCACCAAGCATGTTGTTGCCCGGGAAAAGTATTTTCTTTCTTTTCTTTGTTTTAACCCAGAGGCTGATTCTACAAATGTCTTCTATGGTTGGTTTGAGAACCACTGATATTATAGCAACATACATTTAAAAACAATCATAATGTTAGGATTTAGAAGACATTTGTAGAATCCCCAGAAGCAAAGATTTGAGTTAAAAAAAATGTCTTTAAAAAATATATATTCAAATGTTCTAAAACTGTTTTCTGAAAAACTTATGTTTCTATGTCAGTGGTTCTCAAAATTGTTGGTGTCAAGGACCCCCAAAATTATGTACATTTGGCCGTGGACCCCCATCTCAAAATATATTGTTCCAGGGACCCCCCCAGAAGCAAAGATTTGAGTTAAAAAATGTTTGCTTTGAAAATATATATATATATATATTCAAATATTTGCACAAATTGTCACGATTTTTCAAAAATAGCAGATCTACAAGCTCATAGCGCGGAAGTTGTTAAAATGACACAGACACTTTCCTAGTCTTAACAGGTTAAAAAGGAAAGAATACTGTAGCAGAGAAACACATGCGACGGCTCCAGGATTGGACTGGAGGCCATTACCTGGACGTAATGTGGGAGACAAGGCTCTTCTTATTGGGGAACATCTGCCATATTACTTCACACCACTATCTCTCTCTCTCTCCTGTCTTTCTGAAGTCTCCATCAACGGCAACAATAAATGCCGCAACATAGTAAATGGGGGGGTTCAAACAATATCTAACAAAAGATTGGCTCACGGGGCAGAGAGTATAGGAACAACAACTGATCCCCTGCCAATGCGGAGCAAACACAGCTGTGCCATCTCTGTGCTCCGTCTCCCCTGGCAGTGGCAACGCACCGCGGTGGCGAGGGAAGCTTGATTGGGAGTCAGACCGGCGGGGCTAATTGTTCGCCGCGCTCTGAGAGAGAGAGAGAGAGAGAGAGAGAGAGTGTTTTCAGAGAAAGGCTTTGAGAAATGTGAACGGGATCAACCGGGGTCGCGAGGAGGAGGAGGTGTTTGAGATGATAAAGCCCCGAAGAAGAAGAAGAAGGGGAAGAAGATTTGTATAATCTCACATCCAGCGATCCAATGCACCTGCTCCCTATCATTAATCAGCGCCACTTGAGTTGTAAAGTATATCCTTTCTCCACCTTCGGTCCACAACAAACGTGTCTTCTTCCTATCACAGCTGTTTGTTTGGTCGCCATGTCCGCTTATTATAAGCGGCTTTGGGCTTGTTTCTAAAGTGTAGTTGCTTATCCTAATGTTGTTGTTTAACATCTTCATGTCAAATGATGTATTTGTCCACAACCCCCCCCCCCCCCTTCTGAAAATATTTTGTGTCAGGGACCCCCTAGTCTGGGAGGGTTAGCGTCGGAGCTTGGACAGCAGGGGCGCGGCCACTGCGTTGTGATTCAAATCAACAGCCAATGAAGAAAAGGGGGCGGGATCCACATGCAGTGGGTGTTGCATCTAAATAGGATCGACGGGAAGCAATTTCCCCTTAAGAAATTTCGGCCGCCATTGTTGTGTACTGCTGTTTGCCTCTCGTCGGACTTTTTAGACGAGTTGCACAGCTCTCAGACCGGTAAGAGGCGTGTCCGCTCAGATTCAGAGCGTAAGGTACATCCCGCCCACAAATACCAGGGCTCTGGCCCAGAAGTTCCTCGCCAGAGCTGGCGAAAACTTCTGGGAACTCAGATTAGGGACCCCCATACAAGATGTGTATTGTTAAAATTGTTCAAATGTTTCAAAAATGTTCCAGAATTACCTCTTTCTATTTTCTCAAGATTGTTTTTTATTCTTTCTTTTTTGAAAATAGCCGTAGCCTTGGTTAACACCGTCTTGCCCGTTCACATGGAGACGCGAGGCACAGCTTTTTTTCAAAGATTTCCACTCTGGAAGGAGGTTTCACTTTATTGCGTTTTCAACCCCTGACAACACCGTTGCCGTCTAAAGTCTAAACGGACGGCACATCTGATACTTTATTTTGCCGTTTTCTGTAGGAGACCGTTGTCTTGTAAACGGGGCTTAAATAGAACTGTTTTGTCTCTTTTCTGGTTTTCATGGAGAGCACGATTTCTGTTACATTTGCCTTATATATAAAACATTATTTACAAAAAAAAGAACTAAGGGTCGTGCCTTATTGTATCGTGGGATGATGGAAGAAAGATGCCACAAGCCTTTGTACTTCCTCCATGCATCTGACTTGAAGCAATTGGGACAATCTGAATAAGAGAAATTACCGTTCTGAGTCAAACAGTAAGAATACATTTATAATGTGGCATAACCCATTCACCTCAAGTACCTCTCTCACTCCTGAAATAGCCCGCCTTTGAAATGAGCATTATTCATTTTTTTGCCACCAGTTGCTCCTCATGAATTTTCATTTGCATAAAAGTTCCTCTCAAAACCAAACACTGCATGCATAATGCATGTTCCTCTTTCTCTCTTTTCCACCAATGACGGTATACCTTCTCATAGGGACAGAAGAAGCGAGTACGGAGACTTGGAAGATCTTCGACTGAACCCCGAAAAACGAGCCCACTCTGTTTTCTCAGGAGACAAAAAAAACAAGACTGCGGCCCCAAACAGAGCTGGTGTTGAAGCTCTCCTCACTTTATTTTTTGTTTCACAGTCGGTTGGCATTTGGCCAGAGTGTTGCCCGAGGCGAGGAGGCTAATCCATTTCAACTTGTCAGAATGTCACTCATGCAGTTAATGACATGGCCATGTCAAAGTGGACTTCAGGTCAATGGATTTCACTGTTGAGTTTATACACATTTTTCTTTAGGCTGGACATTATAGCCAAAAAAGATCCAGTTACTGCTGCTGTTGTTTCCAATAATCAGCGTTTTCATACCATTACTCAGAGGTGTAAAGTCACTAAGTACATGTACTCAAGTACTGTACTTAAGTACAATTTTTACTTTACAAGAGTATTTCCAATTGTCTATACTTTTACTTCTACTCCACTACATCTCAGAGGCAAATATTGGACTTTTTACTCCACTACGATTATTTGAAAACTTTAGTTACTAGTTACTTTGCAGATATAAATGATCACATTATAAAACATACATTAACCACTTTAGCCTTATTTTATACCTACAGGCTATTTGAAAATAGCAGATCTACAAGCTCACAACGCGTCGCATCGCGACGCGTTGTGAGCTTGTAGATCTGCTATTCTCAAACATGTTTAGTACTTATACTTTTGGTACTTCCATCACTGTCATTACTCTCTACTTAGCTCTTACTTAACTTAGTGGTGGCTAAATGTAAATGTCTGTATGATAATATTTCTGTTGCTTCTGGTTCCTAGACTGTCCTCATCTGAACAACAGGGGTGTTCAACCACATCTTTCTGATCCAGCGGGTGATTGGTTCTCTTATATAAGGCTCTGGTTTGGGCTATTGAGGTGATCAATTGAGTCTATAAAAAACAAGCATTATTAACCACAATTATTTGCAGTTGCATAAATGTTTTCTCCACTAGCTCGTCAGGATTGATATTGCCATTATTATTCATGCTACATTATTGACTCATTCTTTGTAGGTTTTATTATAAAGACATATTGACTTCTATTCTATGCTTGTATATTATTCTAATTAGCAGCCCTATAGCAACATGAAAGCAAATGGTGTTTTTCCCTGTCTGCCACCGGGTGATAATAACAACAACCAACGCCAGCCTTGGAAAACGGCTAATGATCCACAGTGCCTGGAAAGGTTGCCCGACCACTGGGGTAAAAACTAAGATCCATCTGAATAGCATGAGATGATGAAACATCATAAATTACCCATTAACCCCTTCAGACCGGGAACGCATCTGTGTGTCATTTTTAGATTTCTTTGGCTATTCAGAAATAGCAGATCTACAAAGTTCGTATTATGAAAAATCGTGGAAAAATGTGTGCAAATCTTTGAATACATATTTTTTTAAAGCACAGAGGGCCGCGCAACGAGCTTGTAGATCTGCTATTTTTTTTCTATTGTGAAAATGTGTGCAAATCTTTGAATATACATATCTGTTTTTTTAAAGCATAAAACATTTTAGCTCAAATGTTTGCTTCTGGGGGATTCTACAAATGTCTTCTAAACCCTTATGTTGCTATAATATCAGTGGTTCTCAAACTTCTTTCACGTCAAGGACCCCAACATGTATTTGGCCCGCGGACCCCCCATCTCAAAATATGTTGTTCCAGGGACCCCCCAAAAGCAAAGATTTGAGTAAAAAAATGTCGCTTAAAAAAACAGATATGTAATTTATATTCAAAGATTTGCACACATTTTCAACGATTTTTCAAAAATAGCAGACCTACAAGCTCGTAGCGCGGCACCGAGTGCCGCACTACGAGCTTGTAGATCTGCTATTTTTGAATAGCCCTAAAGAAAATCTTAAAACGACACACAACAGATGCGTTCCCGGTCTTAGAGGGTTAAGCATTTAAAACATTTTGCCTTGAATAAATTGGCCTTTCACACAGCAGCAGCTCATATAAACAGGGCTTCATGTTTTTTTCTTACGGTCTTACAGTAAACCAAGCGTCACTCCTTCAGGCCCTCTCTCTCTCTCTCTCTCTCTCTGTTTATCAGCCCTATGGTGTTTGGGTTAGAAGAAACAACAATAAATATTTATAGAGGAATATTGCGTTATTTAATATATTAAGGTCCTGAGCTTTGAGGTGGATGCAAAACACATGCGAGTCGGTCTGTGTGCTCAAACTGCTCTCACAGAACAACCAGGCTGACTAATTTGCCATTTAACCCATTAAAGACCTGAGGTTTCCGATTTAACAAATGTCTCCTAAATCCTAACAGTTTTCTGAAACATGTATGTTGCTATAATATCAGTGGTTCTCAAACTGTTTCAGGTCAAGGACCCCCAAAATGATATGTATTTGGCCGCGGACCCCCATCTCAAAATATCTTGTTCCAGGGACCCCCAGAAGCAAAGATTTGAGTTAAACATTTTAGCCTAAAAGATATATATATATTCAAAGATTTGCAAAGAAATACAAGATTTTTCAAAAATAGCATATCTACAAGCTCATATGTGTTTGGCCTTGGACCCCCATCTCAAAATATGTTGTTTCAGGGACCACCAGAAGCAAAGATTTGAGTAAAACCTTTTCGGTTTAAAAAATATATATTTTCAAAGATTTATAAAACATTTTCACCATTTTTGAAAATGTGCTAATAGAGGCACCGAGTGCCGCGCTATGAACTTGTATATCTGCTATTTTTGAATAGCCCAAAGCATAAAATAATGATTAAAGTGGTTGAAATCTAAAACGACACAGAAGCTCTCCCGGTTTGAGTGGGTTAAAGTGCCTGTGGGTGGCGAGCAGGCCTCATCGGCGTCAGCGCTATGTCTCAGAGCTCTTCAGTTGCCAGCTCACCGTCGGCGGCAATGCCCGCCCGCCCGCCCGCCCGCCCGCCCGCCCGCCCACTCCCATGGCACGGCTAT
>NC_139940.1:17995387-18002887 GCF_963454915.1 Gymnoscopelus microlampas
TTTCAAAAATAGCAGATCTACAAGCTCATAGCGCGGCACTCGGTGCCGCGCTATGAGCTTGTATATCTGCTATTTTTGAATAGCCAAAGACATCTAAAGTGACATAGATGCGTTCCAGGTATCAATGGGTTAAGTATGTTAGGTATCAATGGGTTCAGAAACATCGATTTAGTCAATTATAAAGACTACCTTCATGTATTATGCTCCACACAAATGGAACAAACTTCAGGACTCTCTGAAACTGGAGCGATTGGTCTCAATAGAGACATTCAGGGTGCTTCTTGAGGACACATTTCATAGTAACTGCACCTGTTTCATGTAACACTGTTTATTTGCATCTGTTTTTACTATTTTGAAAAACATTTTCAAATAGTTGAAATAGCAAATCTACAAGCTCACAATGTGTCGATGTCGATTGGCTATTTGAACTACTTGAAAATGTTTTTCAAAATAGTAAAAACATGCCAAAGAAGTTTAGGGATAATGGGTAAGACGGCGCCCAGAATGGGGCCGATATGTCTTTACTTGAAATTTTCCTTCAAAATGTAAGTTAACCATGGAAGTATTGAGTTTGATAAACCTCCAAAACAAAAGCACCATCTTTGGGTGATTGGATTATAATGAAACAAATATTGTGCTTGGCACACATTTGCACTTGGGAAAGCTATTCCCTAGAAGACCACAAGAAAATAAATTATACAAAATAAAACCTGCTTCTCGAGTCGGTCGTCGGATCAAAAACATGGGATTCGATATATTTTCCGTCAATTGCCCAGCCCTAGGAAGTAGCTTGAGGATTACTTAACCCATTAATACCTGGAACGCATCTGTGTCACTTTTTCATTTGAGCTAAAAAGCATTAATTTATTTTACACTTTGGCTATTCAAAAATAGCAGATATACAAGCTCGTAGCGCGGCACCGAGTGCCGCGCTACGAGCTTGTAGATCTGCTATTTTTGAAAAATCGTGAAAATGTGTGCAAATCTTTGAATATATATATTCTTTTAAAGCAAACAGTAACTCAAATCTTTGCTTCTGGGGGTCCCTGGAACAAAATATTTTGAGATGGGGGTCCGTGGCCAAATACATATCATTTTGGGGGTCCTTGACATGAAAAAGTTTGAGAAACATACGTTTTTCAGAAAACCGTTCTGAGGATTTAGAAGACATTTGTAGAATCGGCTTCAGGTTCGGAACCTCAGGCCTCAATGGGTTAAAATGCAGACCAACTACAATGAATTATAAGGGGAAATGAGCATGAACACAACAACAAGGACCATAACAGGCTGGCGGCTCTGCGTCACACGGCGCACAGCCATCGTTCTCCCCCGCGGCGAGCGCCGTCCAACACACACACACACACACACACACACACACCACCAGCCGTGTGGGAGAGAGAGAGAGAGAGAGAGATAGGAGACGAGAGCGGCCGTGACACATGGCACCGGAGGGGGACAGAGAGCGAGCGACGGCGGTGTCAGCCGAGGTGAAAAAGTTGTGGAGGCGAGACGCGGGGTATACGGTGGAGAGGAGAGGAGGAGGGGGAGGGGGAGCAAAAGGTCACGGGAGGTGCATGGTGCTGCCGGAGCGGCGCGGTGAAAGAGGCAGGAGTAACGATGCCTTTGTGACACCGGGGGAGGGGGGGGGGTTGGGGGGGAGAGGTGAAAAATGAGGGGAGAGAGCGAGAGTGATGTACCTCCCGGAAGGCTGAGCAAGACGGAGAGGAGAGGAGAGAGGAGGAGGAGGAGGCGTCGGGCGCTAAAGGAGAGAGCAATTAGATTTATCTGCTCATTAACAGAGGGGATAATTGACTACAAGAGTCTGCAGTGATACACAGAGAGAGAGAGAGAGAGAGGGGGGGGGGGGGGGGGGGATAGAAATGAGAGCCGGTGGAAGAAGGGAGGGAAGGGGTGGGGGGGAAGGGACATGGGAGGCAGGCAGGGAGGGATGGAGGAAAAAAGAGAACAAGGCAGGGGAAATAAACAAGGGGGAGAGTGAAAAATGGAAAGAATGGGGAGAGGGGATGCTAGAGCACAACACATCAGCCCACAGAGAACGGTGAGAAAGAAAGGATTAAAGAGGAGAGAGAGAGAGAAAGAATGAGAGAGAGACACAGGGAGAGAGAGAGAGAGAGAGAGAGAGAGAGAGAGAGAGAGAGAGAGAGAGAGAGAGAGAGACACAGAGAGAGAGAGAGAGAGAGAGAGAGAGAAAGAGAAAGAGTGAGAGAGAGACACAGACAGAGAGAGAGAGAGAGAGAGAGAGAGAGAGAGAGAGAGAGAGAGAGAGAGAGAGAGACAGAGAGAGAGAGAGAGACACACACACACACACAGAGAAAGACAGAGAGTTAGAGAGAGAGCCGGAGGCAGAGGCAGGCAGAATAAATGATTATAGATGCGTGTATAGCCTAGTAGTGCTATGTGCACGCGTGTGTGTGTGTGTGTGTGTGTGTGTGTGTGTGTGTGTGTGTGTGTGTGTGTGTGTGTGTGTGTGTGTGTGTGTGTGTGTGTGTGTGTGTGTGTGTGTGTGTGTGTGTGTGTGTGTGTGCGCGTGTGCGTGTGCGTGTGCGTGTGTGTGTGTGTGCACACGCACATGCTGGTACAGCATCTTTCGGGGTCTATTGTGAACGTTTCTGAGTGTTTGCTAGAGGCAACATGCGTGGACATACCGTTTGTGTGCATGCGTGTGTGTGTGTGCGCGTGCGTGTGTGTGTGTGTGTACGTGCACAAAAAGCATACATGTTCCCATCTCTCATGTTATTGCCTGAGGGCCGCGCGTGGGCAGGTTTGCACAGCATGGTTGTATGCATACAGACAGACATGGTCTCATGCATGTTCTCTTCCCATGGAGGTGGAGGAGGAGGAACTGTGTCAGACAGTGAGAGATGGGACTGGTTTTACAGGTTACTGGTTTAACACTTTCTACAGAACTAATTCAGCCGGACACACCAAGCACACCCAGGTATGCACACAGGAATCACATCCGTCTGTACAACCGCAAAAAACACATGCACATACACACACTCTGTATCACACTCTCCAGTGATGGAAGAAGTACTCAGATATTTTACTTACGTAAAAGTAGCAACACCACAATATAAAATACTCTCAAGTAAAAGGCATGTGAGTAGCAGATCTACAAGCTCACAACGCGTCGTGATGCGACGCGTTATGAGCTTGTAGATCGGCTATTTTCAAATAGCCTATGTCTAAAATAGGGCTAAAGTGGTTAATGTATGTTTTATAGTAATTTACATATGCACTAGTAACTAAAGTTTTCAAATAATTGTAAAAGGAGTAAAAGTACAAACTTGCCTATGAGATGTAGTGGAGTAGAAGTAAAAGTATTGCAAATTGTAAATACTCTAGTAAAGTAAAAAGTAACTCAAAATTGTAGTACATGTACTTAAAAGTTACTTTCCACCACTGACACTCTCTCTCTCACTCATATGCTCCCTCTCTCTCTCTCTCTGTAATCACAGCTCTAATCATATCTAACTCATAAGGCCAATTTATCCTCCTGACTCGTACCATGGTCTCCTGGATACCACACGTAGTGAGCTTAGTAGACTGGCTATTTATTACGACGCGGAACACGTCATACGATGAAGTATAAATCAGGCTATTAGTATATATACTATGTTCCCGATTCCCCCCATCAGCTCTGTATGCCTGTCAGCACGCCGGTGCTTTCTGCATCCCACTAGCCAATCAGTGACTCAGGCAGGTACAACCTTGGAAGAGGGAGTTTTGAAACATCCATTTGAAGGTGAGCGGTGTGGAAGGAACGCTCACGCCCACAGAGCTCTGTTGTCCTGATGCCGCTCTCGCATACACACACGATCACACACAAACGACCACATGCACGTGTGCACTCTCATTAACCCATTAAGACCTGGAACGCGTCTGTGTCACTTTAGATGTCTTTGGCTATTCAAAAATAGCAGATCTACAAGCTCATAGCGCGGCACCGAGTGCCGCGCTATGAGCTTGTAGATCTGCCATTTTTGAGAAATCGTGAAAAAATTATGTTTTTTTCCAAACACTGTTTTTTTTTAAAGAATCGCCTCAGGTCTTAAAGGGTTAAAGAAGGACTACACAGACGCACATGCGCGCAGGCACGCACACACACACACACACACACACACACACACACACACACATTATTATTTACACACACCTAACACTTTTTATTATGATTGTACACACACACACACACACACACACAGACAGACAGACAGACAGACACACAAACACACACAGAAATAGATGCAATTAGACAGACAGACAGACAGACAAACTGACAGACAGACATAAACAGGCGCTCGGCCGTGCACCTGTGTATGTGTGTGTGTGTGTGTGTGTGTGTGTGTGTGTGTGTCTGGTCACGATGAGACACACACCACAGAGGCAGGCAAGACTCCTCCCTCGCTTAAAGTTTCCATAAACTTCACTTGAAAGTTGGTTTAAGAAACTTTTATAATCATGACAACAGCGGAAGTGTTTATGTAACATGGTCCGTCTGTAATGTAGAGCAGTGGTTCTCAAACTTTTTCGTGCCAAGGACCCCCAAATAGACAATTATTAGACCGCGGACCCCCATTTGAAAAGATATGCCAGGGACCCCCATAATAGAAGATTTTTACGGCTCTCTAGCAGTGATTTTCAACCATTTTAACTAAAAGGACCCCCAGTTTGACATGCATTAAGGCTACGGACCCCCATTTAATGGCATGTATGTCTCTGGGACCCCAATTCATATTGTAAAATCAATGTTAATTTAACTCTGAGAGTGTACAAATGGAACCAAATGGACCCGTTAGGGTCCATTTGGTTCCATTTGTACACTCAGAGTTACACACCCATAAGGGTCCATTTGGTCCCTGTCCATCATTTAGCTGGGGACCCCCTGGAACCCCCTCAAGTACCCCTGGGGGTCCTCGGACCCCACTTTGAGAACCAATGATGTAGAGGAGCTCTTCTCTGCTTCTCTCTGTCGCACACACACACATCGCACAGCCATACCCTCAAGATGCAAGAATTGAGCTGTATCTCCACCTCAGCCGAATCGATCTGCAAGCCCATCACACCGCGTCGCTGATGCAATGCAGTGTGGGCTTGTAGGTCAGCATGTGTTCCCTGCACGGCACCGTTGTACACCGAAGCAAAAACAGGCACTATGGCAGGAACGCACACACACAAAGAGGTGTTTTCTAAGCACTGCAATGGGTCACACACGAGTAAGGCGGTAAGAGGCTGTAGCCTAATATTACTCTCCTCTTATCGAAAATGAACCTACATCAAAGCCATAACCCTTAACTAATATATACTGCTCAAAATAATGAAGGAACACTTTGATCCCTTAATTCTTTTGAGCAGGTTTTGTTAGCAGTATGCACACAGTTCATGAAAACGCAAAATAATGAAGGGATCAAAGTGTTCCCTACATTTCTTCGAGCAGTGTAGTTGGTTTCACTATTTTGTTTAGCAGTTATTATGGCATTTGTATGTGTGCACGTGGGTGTTTATTATTGTACAGCTATACATTATTTTATATCATTATATATTCTAAAAAATATTCGAATATATTCGAAATATTGCAATTCGAGTGGGTTTCTAGAGGAAAAACTGACAGCCCTAATAGATAGATGTAGGGCCCATGCACACATGACCCAAAAGTAACTCAAGAGTGTGCAATTGTTGCGTGATATGTGTTATTTTAATTTTCTATGGTAACTTTCTCGCAATTTCGTCTTGTTGCTGCAGTATCGGGGAACTGACACCCAAGTGTGTGTGTGTGTGTGTGTGGTGTAACCATGAAAATGAATCTTTCTTGAATCTTGAATACAAATCCTCCTGACTCCAGGGAAGAATGGAATGGTTTATTTATTCATTATTTGTTGTGTCAGGCAGATGTGTTCAACATAACAGAGAAAACCACACATTCAGCAGGAGCCAGGGCGGAGACCCTTGACATGTACTAACCCCCCCGTCGTCCCCCCGTCTTCCTCCCCCCTCGTCCCCCCGACTGACTTGTGTATTCCAGCGGTAAATATAGATAAGTTCTGTTATTTCTGTACTCTGGTTATGACAACGTCATATGCCCTTGTATTTTATTCATCGCTTTTTCCCATTCCAGAAGTCAAAAGGCATTATGTTTGACTTCATTTAACTCTGAAATTATCCACTCCAGTTTCCAAAAGCATAAATCAACGCTTTATTCTACCGTGTGGCGCATTTGGTTCTCAAAGTTGGGGTCCGGGGACCCCCAGGGGTCCTTTGGGGGGGGTAGCAGCTAAATGAGTTAATATAGTGTCACAATCATTTTAACCATATTTCATAGTTTGGCTATTTAAAAATAGCAGATATACAAGCTCATAGCGCGGCACCGAGTGCCGCGCTATGAGCTTGTATATCTGCTATTTTTAATTCATGAAAATGTGTGCATATCTTTGAATATATATTTCTTAAAGTGAACATTTGTAACTCAAATCTTTGCTTCTGGGGGTCCCTGGAACAAAATATTTTGAGATGGGGGTCCGCGGCCAAATACATATCATTTGGGGGGTCCTTGACAAGGAAAAGGTGTACTACGGTTTCATAAAAATTCCACAAGCATCTGAAACATGGATTGAAACATCTTGCATGCATTGAAACATTAAAGTTACATCACGACTGCGATAGGTGACCACCCCGCTTTCCAAGCTCTGTGGGGAGTCGAGAACAAAAAAGAGCGTGGAAAATGACTCTGAATCCACATCAGACAGCCTCGCAAATTGTTCTTTGATATGAATCAAGACACCTGAAAGGTTCCTGTGAGACACGTGTGCATGCATTGACGCAAACCCATGCAACACCGGGACTTCTTTGATCCTATATGTAGGTGGTATGCCACATGCAGATACACAGTAAAACCCTCAGTGTTCATTTTATCCACACCAAGGTTTCCCTTGAGTGGTTTTGCAGGGGTGGTCCCCAGGTCATTGATTGATAGTGCCGCACTAGGAGCTTGCAGATCTGCTAATTTTTTTAAGAATCGTGAAAATGTGTGTAAATCTTTGAATATAATAACTTTTTTTTAACTCAAATCTTTGCTTCTGGGGATTCTACAAATGTCTTCTAAATCCTAACCTATCCTTTTTTAAACTTACGTTGCTAAATATATCAGTGGTTCTCAAACATTTTTCATGTCAAGGACCCCCAAAATGATATGTATTTGTCCGCGGACCCCCAATCTCAAAATATTTTGTTCCAGGGACCCCCAGAAGCAAAGATTTGAGTTAAAATGTATATATATACATATATTCAAAGATTTGCACACATTTTCACGATTTCTCAAAAATAGCAGATATACAAGCTCATAGCGCGGCACTCGGTGCCGCGCTATGAGCTTGTAGATCTGCTATTTTTGAATAGTCAAAGAAAGGGTCCATTTGGTTCCATTTGTACACTCTAAGAGTAAAATGAACACTGAGGATTTTACCTGTGTCGAGGGAAGCGCAA
>NC_139940.1:18005387-18012789 GCF_963454915.1 Gymnoscopelus microlampas
AAATATATATTATTTTATTATTTATTAAATATATATTTTTGAATAGCCCGAAGAAATCTTAAAATGACACACAGAGATGCGTTTCCCGGATTGAACGGGTTATAACTTTTTCACTCATGCCAACTCTGAGCCCAGCATGCATTTCACCTCAGAGAGAGAGAGAAGGCTATGTTTTTTCTGTCCTCCAGCCAGCATGCATTTGTTTCTCTCTCTCTCTCTTGCTCTCTCTCTCTCTCTCTAGCCTCACCAACAGCCCATTGTGTCCAGTAGATACTAGATGGCCATCCCGGGTATATCACCAAGCAGCAGGCCGAAGGCAACGCCATATGAATTATGTATCGGCTGGTTATAGTGCCGAGGGGGTCAGACTGAGGGAAGAACAGCAAAGGGTGCAGTGGTGGAAAAAAGTACTCAAATGTTTTATTTAAAGACGGGGTGCCGTGATTTTCAGTGATTTTTACTCCCCTAAAACATAATCATCAGGTATTATGGTTATACTAGGAGGAAGACTTTTTTCAAAAAAAAGTGTACAGAAATTGTTAAAATTATGTTTTTATGTGGACAGCGGTGGACAGCGGCGGACTGGCCATTTGGCGTACCGGGCAAATGCCCAGTGGGCCGCTGGGCCAGTGGGCCACTGGGCCCAAAAAAAAAATATATATATGTTTGCTCCCGTTTTAGGATTATTATGGTCATTTCCGGGTCGCGTGGCCCAATTATTAGTTACGTTAATGTTTGGGCTGGGATGCTTTCCAGCAGGGGCCTCAGTGCGGCTGCAGAGTTCATGTGCAGGGCTGGGCTGAAACAGTGAAACATAGGCTATTTTCAAATAGCCTATGTATGAAATATTGCTGAAGTGGTTAATGTATGTTTCATAAAATCATAATTTATATCCGAAAAGCATCTAGTACCTAAAGTTTTCAAATAATTGTAGTGTAAAAGTACAACATTTGCCTCCGAGATGTAGTGGAGTAGAAGTAAAAGCATTGGAAATTGTAAATACTCAAGTAAAGTACAAATACCTCAACATTGTACTTAAGTACAGTACTTAAGTAAATGTACTTAGTTACTTAACACCACTGCAAAGGGCGCGATGACGATGTTTTTGTTGGGATTGGTCTGTGACGGCGGGCGACTAATAGCTTGTTTTGTTTGTGCCGTGCGGACAGGAGAGGAGATTACAGAACACATTGGTAAATCCTGGTAATTAAGTTAATCACTTGCGCGGGCGGCGGTGATAAAAAAAAAACCAAAGCATCTCATCACTCCAGTAAACAGATGAGACAGATGCAGACAAACGAGGAACAGAGGACGTGACCAGATAAAAAAGACTATAGAGCCATTGTATCGTTGTGTTCCCCGCGGCGGCCCCGCCGTGAATCTGAGATCAGAGGTTATACTGTACGGTAGGCCTGCCACAGTTATTGCATAATCGAGCTATTATTTGAGACGCAATTATTTGAGATAATCGCAGTTATTTTTGCATAATCGTCATTGTTTCCATGTTGAAAAATGTTCATACATTTTCAAACATTTAAAAAAAATAGCAGATCTACAAGCCTACAACACGCCACAAAGGGTAGATCAGCTATTTCCGCTATAAAAAAAAAGATTTTAAGTATAAAATCATTAAATATGTTTTTGCTTCTGGGGGATGTCCCTGGAACAAAATATTTTGAGATAGGGATCCGCGGCCAAATACATATCAAAGGATTTAGGATTTAGAAGACATTTCATAGAATCCCCAGCAGCAAAGATTTGAGTAAAAATAATCTAAAAAATGTATATATGTATTAAAAGATTTGCACACATTTTCACGATTTTTCAAAAATAGCAGATCTACAAGCTCGTAGCACGGCATCTTGGTGCCGCGCTACGAGCTTGTATATCTGCTATTTTTGAATAGCCAAAGACATCTAAATATACAAAGAAATGTGTCAGTAATTTCTTTGTATATTTAAGTTGTTTGTCATATCTGCCCTGTGCAATTTGTGATTATGAAGCCTAAACCAACAAAAAATGTTTGTATCCATATGTTCCAATACTCAATGCCAAAAAAAACACAATAAAATTATCGTTAATCGCAATTATTTGTGTGACAATTAATCCTCAACTTGAATGTGCAATAATGGTGACAGCCCTAGGTCGCGGTTTCTGTCGACAGCGGTGACCATCATCACACTGTTATCAAGATCACTGCTGTTCATCATCATTAACATCCTCCTCATCATTTTATCATCAGGGAGGCTAATACTTCATTTATACCGCGGGGAACAACGGAGTCGTGGGCCAAAAATAGCCCATATCCTTATCTGAATGCCTGTAGACCCGCGGTTTTGATGTAAAATCAGGCTCGTGACCAAAGTTTGTGAGGGAGACATAATTCCATCTATCTTCTATCCCAGTAGTTCAGTAGGTCTGGGGACCCCCAGGGATCCTTGAGGTGGTGCCAGGGGGTCCCCCAGTATAATTGCATCACAATCATTTTAACCACTTTAACCATATTTTATACATTGGCTATTCAAGATATACAAGCTCACAGCGAGTCACTTTGAGCCACGCTGTGAGCTTGGATGGACATCTGCAATTATTTGAAAAAACTTTTAAAAAATGGAAGATTTTGAATTTTGAACACAAATCTTCTCTTCTGGGGGTCCCTGGCACAAAACATTTTCATCTGGGGGTCCGCAGGCCAACTACATATACATTTGGGGGTCCTTGACATGAAAAGCTTTGAGAACCACTGTTCTATCCTACAGTATGTTCCTATAGTCTCTCAGTTTCATGGTTTTCTTGCAGTTATACAGTACGTTGTTTTGGAAGAACAACTTAAAGCTTTGACCTCATTCCATAAAGAGTTGGAGTGTGAGTCTCTTTCACATACACAGTGTGCTCTCTAGCCAAAAGGCTAATATCTACTCATATATTATGTATCAAGCAGCTGTTTCACAGGGTGGCTGCAATTACAAAACGTCTCATAATAACAACATAACCTTGAACATCATCATGGTCACGGCATGTCATCATCACCATCATCAGGGTGACACTTCACCTTCATAGTTCCCATCCTTGTCCTCTTTCCCCATAACAGTGTCTTTTACTTTATCATTTGCACTAAGTTAAGATGCAGCTGCACATATGATAGGACAGGGGTCTTCAACCTTTTCAGGCCAAGGACCCCCTAGCTGCGAGAGAGAGAAAGCAGGGACCCCCTACTCTATATTGTATAAAATTGTGTTTCAGATTGATTTTTTTTTTTTTTACTTCGTCTGCTCTTTTTTTCCCTCTACACCTATAGCCTCTAGTCGTGCGGAACACGCCACACCAGCAAAATGCTGGTGTGGCGTGTTCCGCACGACTGTGCTAGCGACGGCAATAAGATGCACAAGATAATACTGGATTTTAGATTAACCCATTAAGACCTGAAGCCGATTAAAAAAAATGTCTTCTAAATCCAAACAGTTCCTGAAAAACCTATGTTTCTACATCAGTGGTTCTTGATCTTTTTCATGTCAAGGACCCCCAAAATTAGTATGTATTTGGCCACGGACCCCCCATCTCAAAATATGTTGTTCCAGGGACCCCCAGAAGCAAAGATTTGAGTTAAAAATGTTAATATATATTCAAAGATTTGCAAAAGTTTTCAGATTTTTTGAAAAATAGCTGATCTACGAGCTCATAGCGCGGCACTCGGTGCCGCGCTATGAGCTTGTATATCTGCTATTTTTGAATAGCCAAGATATAAGATAGAAACATAGAAATTTGGTTAAACGGTACAGGCAATACCCACCACTCTAACATTATGTAAAAACAACTTTTTAGCAGCAAACAGCAGAACACCTTAGCAGCAGCTGCTCTGCGGTTTGAGTAATATTCAGAATTTAGCATCAGATTATAGAATCTGTGTGTGGCTGAATAAGCGTTGGCAGCAACAAAAAAAAAACTTAGCAGTTTAGTTTAGACAGATGCTGCTAGGCTTGCTTGATGTTTACCTGGTATCCTAGTTTCATTGAAGCACTACATGATTCTCTCTGCACTCTATTTATTTGACTATTTACCCTGTCAGTGTTGACTAAGGTTCGTGCCATTTACTCTGATTTCCCACTCTAGTTTTTTTGGCTGCCTACCCCGTACACGCACGCTTGCTTTGCAAGTCCATTTACTAAGATTGCGGACGTAATTCTGAACAGATTTTTGTCATTCTAACGACTTTGAATTAAAGTGGTTTGATGGGCTCAGGTATTGATGAACTCGTTTTTTTGGGGGGGTCCAATCTAAGACAATTTTACACCCATTCCTGGAACAATGGAGTTTGTTAAGTACTGCTTTCGGGAGAGAGAGAGAGAGAGGGGGAAATGCAGAGACAGAGGAACAGGGGTAATTAGCCCACAGGATTTATTGTTATTGCCCCGTCTTATTAAAAAGCCAATAGCTACGTCTCTTAGTAAAAAGTATAGCTTAGTAATTCATTAAAGGGTTTAAAAGCTTGGACGGTGTGTGCATTCTGTGACAGCGTTCGCTGTCCTTGGTGCTTAACAGTCGGTGCATAGGGGTGGTCTATAGGCTCTATAGTCTACACGGGTTCCCAACCACCGGCCCGCGGACCGACCACCAGTCCGCGAGAAGGCGGCCGGGAATTCCAAGTTTATGGATTGTAGTGGTGGAAAAAGTACTCAATTTCTTTACTTAAGTAAAAGTACCAATACTGCAATATAAAAATACTCTGTTACAAGTAAAAGTCCAGAATTAAAATTTTACTTGAGTAAAAGTACAAAAGTATTGGCATCAAAATGTACTTAAAGTACCAAAAGTAGAAGTACTAAATATTTGAAAATAGCAGATCTACAAGCTCACAACGCGTCGCGATGCGACGTGTTGTGAGCTTGTAGATCGGCTATTTTCAAATAGCCCAGGTATAAAATAGGTTTAAAATGGTTAATGTATGTTTCGTTATATCATAATTTATATCTGAAAAGTAACTAGTATCTAAAGTTCTACAGTAAATGTAGTGGAATAAAAGTACAATATTTGCCTCTGAGATGTAGTGGAGTAGAAGTAAAAGTATTGGAAATTGGAAAAACTCAAGTAAAGTACAAATACCTCAAAATTGTACTTAAGTACAGTACTTAAGTAAATGTACTTAGTTACTTTCCACCCCTGTACCATATGCACAGGCGACGTTGAGTCTATAACCTTGCATCACCAGGATTTTACAAACAATGGAGAAAAGCTGAGTCGGTCACACGTCCAAGGATTCGGAATCGTCAGTGATGTCACATCACATGACGAATCCTTGGTATCTTTATGCAGTGCTACTTCCGTGTCGCATAGTCGTGCCATCACTGTCGTATCCTTGGTGTTATGATCCTAGCCTTTCAACGTGTCTGTGTCTGTTTACCAAAGCCGTCACTACACGCTGTATTTAGATTATTTTCACGCTTGCGCTAATGAAACACTAAAGAGGATTATTATTTCATGTCAACAATTCAAGTACAACTATCAGGAGATGTAACTCAGGTAAAGTAATGCGTCACTCTGCAAGTTTAACTAAAGTTTTCCACCTGTACAAAGTCATTTCTTATACAGACATCAAGGCTAATACAGACATAATGATATTTTAATCATCCTTTCCTTGTTAATATATCGCCATTTAGGGCAATGATACAACATTATGTAGTGATTTGATAACGTACAAATAGCAGCCACCAGCCAGTCATTGACTACCAGCGATCCCCTAGCTACCAGCAGATATACAAGCTCATAGCGCGGCACAGAGCTTGTAGATCTGCTATTTTTGAAAAATCTTGAACATGTGTGCAAATCTTTGAATATATATATTTTAACTCAAATCTTTGCTTCTGGGGGTCCCTGACAAAAAAAAACATTTTCAGATGGGGGTCCACGGCCAAATGTATATCAATTATTTTAGGGGTCCTTGGCATGACAAAGGCTGAAAACCACTGCTCTACACTGTGATTATAGAGAGCATGTTCGTGCCAAGAGAACGCATCGAGCTCCAGTTGGTTTCTGATTGGCAAACGGCCCCAAATGTCAAAGGCTGTGTGATTGCAGCGAAATGCAATGCATGCTTCTTTTCTTTTTCCTTTTTTTGGAGCAATGATAAAATGTAGATGAGTGGTGGGCCATTCTGAGTGGAGCTGGAGGGGGGATTCTCTGTGAGCGGTGGAGAGGAGCATGAGAGAGAGTCTTGTGAGTCTCTGCTCTGCTTACTGACCTCTCCGCTTTGGCATTGATTGTAAACACGTGTATCTGATTATCAGCACTAAACGCTGAGGAACAAACGCTATCATTTCCCTGCTGTACAGTACAATTTGATTAAATATGTACAGTATAAATGCCTCAGTACCACTTCTGTGCCAGTACCTGTATACCGTTTATGTACGCGGCCCGAACTTCTAGTTACATTACATTACATTACAGTCATTTAGCAGATGCTTTTATCCAAAGCGACTTAACCCATTAAGGCGATTCTTAAAAACATTCTAAATCCTAACAGTTTTTGGAAAAAAAATCAAAATATTTTTTTTTCACGATTTTTCAAAAATAGCAGATCTACAAGCTCATAGCGCGGCACTCGGTGCCGTGCTATGAGCTTGTAGATCTGCTATTTTTGAATAGCCAAAGAAATCTAAAGTGACACAGATGCGTTCCAGGTCTTAATGGGTTAAAATAAGTGCATTCAACATAGGTAGGTACATCTCTAGTCTTTATTTAACCACTTTCAAACTGGAGTCTATTTTGTCATTATAGGAAAAACTTTCCCAAAAATTCCCAAATATTTAAAAGAACTTTGTTTAAAAAAGGTGTGAACTTGAACTTGTGACGTGACAATAAAGTGTAGTGTGACTTTGTGGTGGAGGAACACACATCTCAGGTGGCATTTCATTTCCTGCAGCTACAGAGTCCCTGTAATGAGAGTCATAACTGTTAATGTCCTGAAGGTCTCCAGCTTCACGCCGTTACTTCACCAAATGACTTTCCCCTCGCAGTGTTCTGCCCTGGCCTGGCTCGCTCTCTTGCTCTCTCTCTCTCTCTCCTTCCCTCTCCCTCTCACTCCTTCCCTCCCTCTCTCTCTCTCTCCTTCTCTATCACTGTTTCTTGCAGCAATCTCTCTATTTCCTCTTCCCTCGGTCTAATTACACACTGTTTGTTTGGCCTCCTGGCTGGCCCCTAATGCAGAGAGGAGAGAGGCGTCATTAAAATGATTTACACATGTAATCCCTCTCTCTCGCTGTGAATCTGTGTGTCTCTCTCTCCCTCTCTCTCTCTCTCTCTCTCTCTCTCTCTCTGCATTACATTCACTCCTTTCTCTCTCCACTCCGCCCTCTCCCACCGCAACACCTCTCTCTCTCTTCTCTCTCTCTCTCTCTCTCTCTCTCTC
>NC_139940.1:18012989-18041115 GCF_963454915.1 Gymnoscopelus microlampas
AGTTAAAATATATTTTCATTTATAATTTGCCAGTCCTAACTCCAAGCATCCTAGATCCTTTTCTATCCCTACTAGGAAACCAAACTGGGGAATAACCCCCCCCCCCCCCCCTCCCCCTCTGTCAGGACTGTAGACCAGTGGTTCTCAAACTTTTTCATGTCAAGGACCCCCACATTGACACTTATTAGCCCGCGGACCCCCATTTCGAAAGATATGCCAGGGACCCACATAAGAGAAGTTTTTTTACGGCTCAAACTTTTTCATGTCAAGGACCCCCACATTGACACTTATTAGCCCACGGACCCCCATTTCAAAAGATATGCCAGGGACCCCCATAAGAGAAGTTTTTTTTACGGCTCTAGCAGTGATTCTCAACCATTTTAATTTGAAGGACCCCCAGTTTGACATGCATTAGGGTACGGACCCCCATTTAATGACATTTATACCTCCATTTGGTTCCATTTGTACACTCTCAGAGTTACAGACCCATAAGGGTCCATTTGGTTCCTGTCCATCATTTAGCTGGGGACCCCCTGAAACCCCCTCCAGTACCCCTGGGGGTCCCCGGACCCCACTTTGAGAACCATGGCTGTAGACTCACTCCCGTTTTTCCACCACTGGAAAAACTCAAACTACACCTAATGTCCTCGTATCACTTCTTGTTGCCTACTTTGATAGATGCTAGTTACATTTTAAAATAGCGTTGGTATAAAATAGGGCTAAAAAGTGGCTAAAGTGAAATGTTAATCTGCAAAGTAACTAGTAAAGTTTTCAAAGAATTGTAGTGGGAATAAAAGTACAATATTTGCCTCTGAGATGCGGTGGAGTAGAAGCAAGAGTATAGACAAATTGGAAATACGCCAGTAAAGTAAAAGTACCTCAAAATTGTACTTAAAGGAGTAGTTCACCCCCAAAAATACTTATTTTCTATCAATTGCACACCCCATGAAGCCTTGAATTCATGGATTTTTCTTTGTTTTGTCGCAGTCGTAAGCCAATAATTTGATTACCGTCTCCTACCGGCTAATCTATCCGGTAGGAGACACAAAGTAGACTCTTTGTGTCTCCTACCGGAAATACACCCGGTCATCAAATTATTGGCTTCATGGTGTGTGCAATTGATAGGTCATCAAATTATTGCTTCATGGTGTGTGCAATTGATAGAAAATAAGTAATTCTTTGGGTGAACAACTCCTTTAAGTACAGTAGTACTTGAGTAAATGTACTTAGTTACTTCACCCCACTGGTGTGTGTGTGTGTGTGTGTGTGTGTGTGTGTGTGTGTGTGTGTGTGTGTGTGTGTGTGTGTGTGTGTGTGTGTGTGTGTGTGTGTGTGTGTGTGTGTGCGCGTGCCTCTTCCTGTCTTCTTTCTTGGCTCAGGAGAGAGAGAGAGAGAGAGAGCCTTTGTCCACTACATCATGTTCTCCTCCAGCCCATCTATCTGTCCCTCTCTCTCTCACCTGCTCCCCTCGCCCCCCCCCAATCCCTCTCTCTCTCCTTGTCTCTGAATGACAGCTCCATGGAAGCGGGTGACAGTGGTCTAATAGTTAGGTGGTGGTGGGGGGGGTGGAGGTGGGGGGGTCCTTCAGGCAGCGTTTTGCCACCCGCCGCGGCCTCCTCTGCCTGCCGCGGCTTCACGAGTGGTTGAGCAAAATGGCGCGAGGAGGCACCTAGCCCATTAAGACCTGGAACGCATCTGTGTCACTTTTTGATTTGAGCTATTAAAAAAAGCATTATTTTACACTTTGGGCTATTCAAAAATAGCAGATATACAAGCTCGTAGCGCGGCACCGGAGTGCCGCGCTACGAGCTTGTAGATCTGCTATTTTTGAAATAATGTGAAAATGTGTGCAAATCTTTGAATATATATCGTTTAAAGCAGACATTTTTTAACTCCATTCTTTGCTTCTGGGGGGTCCCTGGAACGAAACATTTTGAGATGGGGGTCGGCGGCCAAATACATATAATTTTGGGGGTCCTTGACATGAAAAAGTTTGAGCTCCACTGATATAGAAACATACGTTTTTTTTTTTCAGAATACTGTTGGGATTTAGCAGACATGTGTAGGATGGGCTTCAGGTCTTAACGGGCTATATAGAGAAGTTAGCTAACTGCATGATAGACTGCCGCTCGCTGTCTGTCGCGCGCCTCAGCATGTCTGCTCTGTGTTTATTGCCTCTTTCACCTTCGCCGTAATTGAGTCCCTTCCCCACACGAAATGTGCACTGTCAGATGGGTGTGTGTGTGTGTGTGTGGGACTGTGTGTGTGTGTGTGTGTGTGTGTGTGTGTGTGTGTGTGTGTGTGTGTGTGTGTGTGTGTGTGTGTGTGTGTGTGTGTGTGTGTGTGTGTGTGTGTGTGTGTGTGTGTGTAAGAGTTTGCCGGTGACTGACAGGTGATATAACTTAATTCAGCAATTTTGAGGCAACCTGTCACAGATTTTTGTGTGTGTGTGTGTGTGTATGCAACAAAGTGTTGCATACACTGTCAGATGGGTGTGTGTGTGTGTGTGTGTGTGTGTGTGTGGGACTGTGTGTGTGTGTGTGTGTGTTGTGTGTGTGTGTGTGTGTGTGTGTGTGTGTGTGTGTGTGTGTGTGTGTGTGTGTGTGTGTGTGTGTGTGTGTGTGTGTGTGTGTGTGTGTGTGTGTGTGTGTGTGTGTGTGTGTGTGTTTTGTGTGTGTGTGTGTGCATATCCTGCTGCACATGTGGGACTGTAATAATTCACTCAGGAGGAAGTAGTACTGCACATTACCGCCTGTGCACGGAAAGCATAAAAAGCATGATAAACTATATTGCAGTATTGTGCGTGCGTGCGTGCGTGTGCGCGCGCGTCCGTGCGTGCAGTGCGTGTGAGTGTTGGCTTCTTTATATGCACAATCTCCCATTGTGTACAGAGCTTGGCTGGCCCGGCAGGGTGTGTGTGTTTGGCATGATAACCATTCCAGGACAATGATGCATGTGTGTGTGTGTGTGTGTGTGTGTGTGTGTGTGTGTGTGTGTGTGTGTGTGTGTGTGTGTGTGTGTGTGTGTGTGTGTGTGTGTGTGTGTGTGTGTGTGTGTGTGTGTGTGTGTGTGTGTGTGTGTGTGTGTGTGTGTGGTGAGCAGAATGCTACTTGGCCTCCTATGGGCACGGAAGGGCTGAACGCTTTGGGACAAATGTCGGCCATATTTTTCAGACCAATATTGCCATTGTGATTCCAGTCACGAGAATCCAATTTTACCACTCACGTACTGTAGACCCCAGCATCTGTATTGTGGGGGAAACTTTTGCAGAAAATAGCAGATATACAAGCTGGTAGATCGGCTCTTTTCAGGGAAGGTATTTAATGTAGAGCGAAAATAGAAAAGTGACTATAGAGCCCTATGCTTGATCAACCAAGCATAGGGTTTAAGTGGTTAAATAACCGGTGTTGCATGTTAACCAGATTTCCCTATTTTAGGGGTCCAAGAAGTAAAGCTGTTGGAACCCTATTGTATCCGTTATAATTATTCTTCAGACGAATGTTTCCATATAAGCTACGCCGGGACACCTTTTCAGACATTTCTAATTTCGTCCAAATCTGTTCTTTTTCCCGCTAGTTCTACAAATGTTGAGTATTCAGTATCAAAGTTAGCATAGAACAAACAGGGGAAAAGGTCGATTTTAGGGGGAAAACTCACCAATGCAGAAGCTCTGGCTTTTCAGAGCGGTGTGCACGCTGAGTGCTCACAGAGCCCTGCACCGAGTGCACTCTGAGTTTTGGAATGACCAGAGAGAGAGAGAGCACTCCCGTTGCACCCTAATTGAATGGCTCATCCTATTCTTCAGCATGTCCTGCCTTTTGTTGAGAGTTGATTGACGTGCGTCCAAACGAGCATCCCTCTCTCATGTTGAGCAGGCTCTCACTCCTCACCCCACCTCACTCCACCCCACCCCAAAACGTGTTCTCAATGGATCTGCACACATCACGCAGCAGATGACCTATTTCAGGTTCAGGTTACAAATTTGCATGCCTGGAGCAGTGGCGTAGTAGCCTGGCATTAATTGGCCAGACTGATAATAACGTGGATTCACTCTCACCTCCCCCCCCCCCGGTATCAGTCTGGACGGTGGGCCCATAGGGAGCGAGTATGAGAAATCAGAAAATGATGAATGTTGAAACGCAGTCACTGATTGGCCCGATAATTTTCTGATTTCTCATACGTCGCTCCCTATGGGCCGAAGTCCAGACTGATACCGTGGAGGGGAACGTGAGAGTGAATCCACGTTATCAGTCATGGCCAATGCCAGGCTAGTGGCGTAGGGGAGGGGTATAGCAAGCGATGCATCGCAGGGGAGGCCCCCAGCATTTGCATATTAGTTACAACAAGTGCTTTCTGACAAAATGGAGTATTTCAAAAATATATGAACTCAAAAATAGACGCTGCATTGTATAAAAATATGTTAACCCATTAAGACCTGGAACTGTGTCATTTTTAGATTTGAACTAAAAAGCATTATTTTACACTTTGGGCTATTCAAAAATACTAAAATAGCAGATCTACAAGCTCATAGCGCGGCACCGAGTGCCGCGCTATGAGCTTGTAGATCTGCTATTTTTTTTAAATCGTGAAAATGTGTGCAAATCTTTGAATATATATATTTTTAAAGCAAACCGTTTTTAACTAAAATCTTTGCTTCTGGGGGGTCCCTGGAACAAAATATTTTGATGGGGGTCCGCGGCCAAATACATATCAGTTTTGGGGGTCCTTGACATGAAAAAGATTGAGCACCACTGATATAGAAACATGCGTTTTTCAGAAAAAATGGGTTAATTCAAAAAGACGGAAGCTGTGTTATCCAGTTGTCACATGATTTGATCTTTGACGTGACGTTAAGTGATGCTTCACGCTAAAGTCACTTAAACAAGCGGGCCGATACATCATAACTCTATGCCAGAGGCGATACAGGCGTGTAGAGGCGCCAGCATGTAGTCGAGAGCAGCAGTTAAAAATGAATAAGCAAGTAGGCTACCCACATTTTTCTTTGCATACTGTCTTGTGTTATGTCGAGACAAAGAGCAAAGATGTCACACAAGCTTTCTCATCAAATGTAAATACGAGAGCTACTCACATCCTACTACTGAAAGAGAGACAGCGACTCGTGCGTTTTCCAATGTTGACATTGCTCTCAGAATGTATCTCTCCCCTGTCTCAGTAGTGGGGAAAGATCATTTATTTAGCAAACTGGAAATGATCATAAATAGACTGGGGAGTGCATCCATTCATGACAACAGACTGAACCAATTCTAACTTGTCCATTGAATCACCTGTTGCATCAATTGGATTTTTCCGACCTTATAAAAGACTTTGCCTTAAAAGAAAGCACTAGTCGTATTGGTATGTCAAATATACAACGTGCAGCGCTTAGTGTTCATTTATATATATATATATATACCCTGCACCCTGCATGTTGTGTTTGGTCTTCATGTAATGTAATGTAATAATAGCCAGGATTTTGCGCTACGCCACTGGCCTGGGGGACCTGTTCCTGAATAAGCATGGTTGGTGCCTTGCATTCAAACTTTGCAAAACTTTAAACCAATGCCATCTTACAGATTTTTGGCAGATATTGTATTAAGGCCCTTAAAATCCTGGAAAGTTTTGTTTATCTATGCCAATATTTGTTCTTTTAAGGCACACTGTCAATTATAATTTAGAGGCGAAAGTTATTCTTGGACATTAAGACCACCAAAGAGCTCTAAATCACACCAGTTTCCGAATCATAAATTCAAGTCATTAAGTGATGAATGCAACAGCAGTGATACCGTACATGTAGGGTCGTGAGTTCAAATCTCACTGTGAAACAACCAAATTATGTTTTTTATTTTTTTCAGTATCTTCATCATCCTTTTTCTGAAAGTCATCCTCTCTTATCTTCTTCATCTTCCTCTTCATCGTCCCCATAGTCATCTTCTTCGTGTGTGCTTTGACCCTGTTCATTGCCTGCTTGCGGTTATGCTTTTTAATTAATATTGGCAGGTGATAAACCCACCTTAAAATGATCTACTCCTCTGGCACGTCGCCTTGATGAAGTCATGGACATTTGAATTTTGATCATAAATCAATCTTTGCTCAGGGGACTATTTTCAGCTCAACTTTTCAAATCACTTCTTGTGCCGTCAACTGCATTAATCCATTAAGACCTGGAACGCATCTGTGTCATTTATTGATTTGAGCTAAAAAAGCATAATTTTACACTTTGGGCTATTCAAAAATAGCAGATATACAAGCTCATAGCACGGCACCGAGTGCCGCGCTATGAGCTTGTAGATCTGCTATTTTTGAAAAATCGTGAAAATGTGTGCAATTCTTTTAATATATATATTCTTTTAAAGCGAACATTTTTAACTCAAATCTTTGCTTCTGGGGGGTCCCTGGAACAAAATAGTTTGAAATGGGGAGCGGCGGGCCAAATACATATAATTTTGGGGGTGCTTGACATGAAAAAGTTTGAGAACCACTGATATAGAAACATACGTTTTTTCAGAAAACTGTTGGGATTTGGAAGACATTGGTAAGATTCGCCCTCAGGTTTTAATGGGTTAAAGTACAATGATAATGTAACCTTGACTAAACATAAAGGTGGCATAAAGTTCACTCTGTTTGATTAGGTCTATCTCAAGCATCTGTCAAGACTCTGCAAGATGAAACGAACAGAAAACCCAATGGCTTTATAGAAGATAGTAAAAACCATATGGTAAAGCTCTGGAAAGTTGTAGTTGTAGTTACTGGCAGTGGTGGAAAAAGTACTCAAATGTTTTACTTAAGTAAAAGTATCAATACTGCAATGTAGAACGTACTCTGTTACAAGTAAAAGTCCGGAATTTAAAATTTACTTGAGTAAAAATGTACTTAAAGTACAAAAAGTAAAAGTACTAAAATGTTTGAAAATAGCAGATCTACAAGCTCACAACGCGTCGCGATGCGACACGTTGTGAGCTTCTGCAAAGTTGTATTTGTAGTTACTGTTGTAGTTGCAGTATTAAATGTAAAATCCATGGGCCACACTTCTAGTCAATGGGCTAATCCTGCAAATGAAAAATGGTGTTGTCCTTTTTAATATGCATGTGGACGTGATGTAATTAATAGTGTACTTATGATTCATGGACCAAAATACACTTTGTATTATACCCAGAGCACTAGGATACATTGTTCAGAAGTTTGGACTCCCCCCTCTCTCTCAAATAATTAACTGCAGCCTCTGCGATTCCAAAACTGCAATAGTTCATATTACGATTCTGATAGTTTTTCACTGATTAATTGTTCAGCCATAGCAGTGAAGGCACACGCACGCACACACACACACACACACACACACACACACACACACACACACACACACACACACACACACACACACACACACACACACACACACACAGGTTTGTATTACTATAGACCAATTATTTGTTTACTAACATTGAGCCTGGACGCACAGGTGATTGTTTCACGCAATCAATTCCCAACCTGTTTCGGGGTGCACTGGTTTCAGCACACCCCAACCCCCTCTTGTGTGTGTTGGCTAGTGAGACGCGTCCTAACGAGACCTGATATAATGGGTTTCGTTGCGCGCATACTGGCTGCACGCAGCCAGCATGACGTCGTCTGTTAAGGGGTCTATACTTGTGAGGACATCAATGCTTTAGGAGTAGGACAGCCATTTTATGAATGTCACTTAAAAATATATATATTATTTTGCCATTTTTAACCGTAAGCCTAAAGCCGAAAAACAGCCGATCTATAAGCTCACAACGCGTCGCGCTGCGACGCGTTGTGAGCTTATAGATCGGCTGTTTTTCGGTGCATGACACTGGCGCGCAACTAAGTATTAATCATGTTGAACTCTAATTCCAATCCCTAAACCTAACCTCTAAATGTCTAATCCTATACCTGAATGTTTTTATAATTGCAAACGTATCTCTAATAATGTTTTTTTAACTATAAAACAACCATTTGTCTTGTGACGACCAGGAAAACGGTCCTCACAATGTAGATTTCTACAAATTCTACTATACTTGGTCCTCGCAAGTATAGTAATACAAACACACACACACACACACACACACACACACACACACACAAAAATGATGGCTCATGGGCCAAGTACTGTACAACAGCATGGTGAGTTTGCTGAGTGGAATAGATGGCTGGTGATTATGGAATAGATGAGAGCGATAAATAATGGCTCAATGGACAGTGACAGAGGTGAGAGGAGAGAGGAACACAATTGTGCGAGGATGAGAGGGCGGGCGGCTGAGTGATAGAGAGAATAACAGTGAGAGGAGAGAGAGAGAGAGAGAGAGAGAGAGAGAGAGAGAGAGAGAGAGAGAGAGAGAGAGAGAGAGAGAGAGAGAGAGAGAGAGAGGCTGAAGATAATGAGGCAAGCAAAATGTTGGTGTTTATCAAAATTGAGGTAATCTTGCAACACGCTGCTCTCAACTGCTGTTACTGATTTGGTAAAGTTTGCAAGAAAGGAAGATGGAGAGACAGATATTGAGAGATGGGTCAAAACTAGGGCTTAATTGAACTAATCGGTTCAATCAAATATACAATATATATATATATATATATATATTGCATGACACCCTTGTACCACAAAGTCTAAAATAGGGTTTAAGTGGTTAATCGAACGAATTGATTTAGTCGAGTATAGAAAATCTATTATCATGTTTTCGCGTCGATTCGTAATCTTTATTAATGATTAAAAAAAAACGAGCTTCTCGGTCGTTCAGTTAATCAAAAACAGTAATCAATGGAATAATCGCTAAGGAGGTAATCGATAGCAGCCCTATAGGCAAAAAGACAATGAGAAATTCCACACAAACTGGGAGGAGGGAGGGGTTTGAGAGGCAGTGCAAGGAGGGAGATAAAAGAAGTGTGTGGGGGGGGGGGGGGGGGGGGAAAGAAGAGGGAGGAGAGGGATGTGGCGGGGGGGGGGGCACTATAGGGTCTCTGAAGAAGTGAAAATAAACCCCCAACCTCCACAATATTGCAATAGTGCAGCGTGCAGGTAAAACGCACAGTTCAGCAAAGTCCAGAAGAACAGGAGGGATGGGAGATGGAGAGAGATGAAGAGAGAGAGAAGGGAGAGAGAGGGAGGGGGGGGTGTGGGGGATGGAGGGAGGGAACACAGCAGTTGACTTAAAAAAGAAAAATGGCAAAAAGCCACAAGATGGAAAGAGGAACGGTAACTTATTCTGAGAGGAGGAGAGTATCTACACACAGACAGGGAGGATGCATAACAGTGACAGTGGATGGTAAACGATGTGTGCGTTAGCCCAGTCCATCCCGAGAACTGTGTCATTTTAGATTTGAGCTATATGGCCATTGTTTTATACTTTGGCTATTCAAAAATAGCAGATATTCAAGCTCATAGCGCGGCACCGAGTGCCGCGCTATGAGCTTGAATATCTGCTATTTTTCGAATAATCTTGAAAATGTGTGCAAATCTATGAATATATATATATAGTTCTAAATTAGTTAATAAAGCGTCACAGTCATTTTAACCACTTTATCCATGCGTTATACTTTGGCTATTCAAAAATAGCAGGTCTACAAGCTCATAGCGCGGCACCGAGCCGCGCTATGAGCTTGTATATCTGCTATTTTTTTTTAAATCACTTTTTTTCCCCAAATCTTTGAATTATATATATTTTTAAAGCGAACATTTTTAACTGAAATCTTTGCTTTTGGGGGTCCCTGGAAGAAAATATTTTGAGATGGGGGGTCCGTGACCAAATACATATGCTTTTGGGGGGTCCTTGACATGAAAAAGTTTGAGAACCACTGATATTATAGCAACATACAGTTTTCAGAAAACTGTTAGGATTTAGAAGACGTTTTGTAGATGCGTTCCCGGACTGAATGGGTTAAAACGAGGAAGGGAGAGAGAGAGAGAGAGAGAGAGAGAGAGAGAGAGAGAGAGAGAGAGAGAGAGAGAGAGAGAGAGTTGATGGAGGGATAAAAACCATTTTGCTTATGCAAATGAGAAGGCGAGTCGGCCATCACCAGGCCTTCAACGCTGGCCACCTGGGCCCCATCAAACCCATCTCCATCTTCCTCTCTCTCAATCTCTTTCACTCTCTCTCTCTCTCTGCTTTTCCCTCTCTCTCTCTCTTCCCTCTCTCTCTCTCTTCACACACCTGGCCCTGGTGGTCCCTGTAGCTCAGGGCTATAGAGCAGGAGAGATGGGTGGAGGAGAGGAGAGGAGAGGAGAGGAGAGGAGAGGAGAGGAGAAGAGAGGAGAGGAGAGGAGAGGAGAGGAGAGGAGGGCAAGCTGCTATAGCCAAAAGATTCCATGGGCGAGCAGCATGCTGGACAGGTGCTTAAAAAAATACAAAGTCCCCTCCCTGCCAGCAGCGGTGGAAAAAGTACTCACATGTTTTACTTAAGTAAAAGTATCAATACTGCAATGTAGAAGTACTCTGTTACAAGTAAAAGTCCGGAATTCAACATTTACGTGAGTAAAAGTACAAACGTATTGGTATCAAAATGTACTTAAAGTACCAAAAGCAAAAGTACTAAAATGTTTGAAAATCGCTGATCTACAAGCTCACAACGCGTCGCGATGCGACGCGTTGTGAGCTTGTAGATCTGCTATTTTCAAATAGCCTAGGTATAAAATAGGGCTAAAGTGGTTAAAGTATGTTTTCTAATGTAATCATTTATATCCACTATGACTAAATATATTGACAATTTCGTCAACAAATAAAAACAAGGCTAAAATGTTAGTGAGGGATCTAGTGGAGAAGAGATCCAGTAGACCTAAAAGACAAGTCATTTTATGTTTGGTTGCGCTCGGGTGTTGCGCTCTGAAAATAGCCGATCTACAAGCTCACAACGCGTCGCATCTTGTAGATCGGCTATTTTCAGCATGCAGCCAAGTGTAAAATCGGCCATTACATTACATTGCATTACATTACAGTCATTTAGCAGACGCTTTTATCCAAAGCGACTTACAATAAGTGCATTCAACATAGGTAGGGAACAAAACTACTAATCACCAGAGGTCTTAAGTGCATTTCCTGTAAAAACAAGCAACCAAGAGTATACCTAGCGCTAAGGTAAAAGTGCAATATATCAGCTACCTACTTTCATAAACACATGAGATAAAATAGCCAAATCAAATGAGCACGAGCTAATAGATCCAATACAACAATACAACAATAGTTCCTACAACTAGTTAACAACAAGTAGGCCAGGCAAAGAGGAAGGGTAGTGTTTCCTGAAGATGTGGGTTTTCAGCCTGCGGCGAAAGATGGGCAGTGACTCTGCTGTCCTGACATCAGTGGGAAGTTCATTCCACCACTGTGGGGCCAGAACAGAAAAAAGTCGTGACCGTATCGATCGACCAGAAGGACCGTTGAGTGGCGAGGGAATCAGTCGCCCCGAGGTGGCAGACCGGCATCAAGGCCATCAAGGCCATCAAGGCCAAAATAAATCTTTGCCTAAAACTAGACCAAAACTAAAACTTTTCAGATGAATAAAACATGACTAAAATCACATTGTAATGTGATTCAAATGTTTGTTATGGTTTCTCATTTTGTATTTAGTTGATTTGTTGTTATCAGGGCGTCCTTGAAAAAGAGAGCTTGCCCTGAATAAATAAAGTAAAAAGAAAGAAAAGAAAAGAAATACAATTTTATTCAAAAGACTAGTATGACTAAACATAATCAAAACTAACACTGCTCTGTATTGCTTCATCTCTCTCACTACTTCAGTCTCTTTCTCTTTCATTCTGTATGTCTCCCCTTTTTTCTGGATCAGGGTCAACTTGAAAGTCTCGAAAGAGTTCTAGGCCCACCCAGCTGACCACTTAGCATGGCCCACCCAGCTGACCACTTAGCATGGCAGCCCGAATGGTTGCCGTGTGAAGTGGTCAACAGTGCAAGGCTAAGCGAATTTTCAGAGCATGTTTGTTTTAACCCACTAAGACCTGAGGTGATTCTAAAAATGTTTTCTAAATTCTAACAATTTTTTGAAAAAAATCGGATTTAAAAAAAAAAAGATTTTTCAAAAATAGCAGATCTACAAGCTCATAGCGCGGCACTCGGTGCCGCGCTATGAGCTTGTATATCTGCTATTTTTGAATAGCCAAAGAAATCTAAAATGACAGAGATGTGTTCCAGGTCTCAATGGATTAAGTCAATCGATCAATCAGTCAATCGATGGTGTTCCGGCTTGGACTAACATAGTATAATTTAAAAGGGAAAGACCACTTTAGTAGAGGTTTGGGTTGTGTAGTTACCTTGCCATGCTGTAACTCCAAAGGTGGACAAGAAATTAAAAAAAAATCCCTCCATTGATTATAAATTGATAATCTCCTCATTGACTTACATTGTACAGTGAAACAGCTCTCAAAGGCACTCTTTTATCCCATAAACAAACACAAGCAAATGTTGATACAGAGAATATAGAACATCACCAAACCCAGTACTGTTTTTTTTTTAATAAAAATATCAACTTCCTGTTGATTTTACTATTTGAAGATCCGGATCCAGGTTTTATTCCTAATACAAATCCTAAGCGAAATCAACAGGAAGTTAACATTTTTTGTTTGTTTTTTTAAACAGTACTGTGTTTGGGTTTGGTGATGTTCTATATTGTCTGAATCAACTTTGTTTGTGTTTGTTTACATGCTAAAAGAGTGACTTTGAGAGCTGTTTCAGCGTACAATGTCAAGTCAATGAGGAAGTATATTTAAAATGATCGATTTCTAATCAATGGAGCAATTATTTTTGATTTCTTGTCCACCTTTGAAGTTACATCATGGCACGGTAACTACACAACCAAAAACCTGTACCAAAGTGGTCTTTCCCTTTAAGTTCCTATAGGTTATATTATTTGGGGGCCCCACTTGCAATATCCTCACAGTCACGGTCCACCAGTGGGCCCCCGGCCCACAGTTTGGGAATCGCTGGTCTATGTTCTTTCCCTTACACTCGCTGCTTTCTTTCTTTCTGGCTCTCTCTCCACACACCCCACCCATCATTGTGAGCTGTGAGACAGAGTGTGGACATATGCATGTGGAGTGGGCAAGCTATTGTCGTTAAACCCATTCAATCCGGGAACGCATCATTTTAGATTTCTTTAGGCTATTCAAAAATAGCAGATATACAAGCTCATAGCACGGCACCGAGTGCCGCGCTATGAGCTTGTAGATCTGCTATTTTTTTTAAATAGTGAAAAATGTGTGCAAATCCTTGAATATATATTTTTTAAAGTGAACATTTGTCGTTTGTCAAATATTCATTTGTCAAATATTTGTCAAATGAACATTTGACAAATATCTTCTAAATCCTAACAGTTTTCTGAAAAACTATTGTTGCTATATCAGTGGTTCTAAAAGATTTTCTTGTCAAGGACCCCCAAAATGATATGTTTTTGGCCACCGATCCCCATCAAAATATGTTGTTCCAGGGAGCCCCAAGACGCAAAGATTTGAGTTAAAAATGTTGTTTAAAAAAATATATATATTCAAAGATTTGCACAAATTTTCACCATTTTTCAAAAATAGCAGATCTACAAGCTCATAGCGCGGCACTCGGTGCCGCGCTACGAGCTTGTATATCTGCTATTTTTGAATAGCCAAAGTATAAAATAATGTTTATAGCTCAAATCCAAAAAAATGACACAGATGCGTGTCCCGGACTGAACGGGTTAAGCACAGAACAGACTCCGGGATTTAGAGAGAGGGGGAGATCGATGGACTTGGAGAGGGAGGGGGGGAGGAGAGGGGGGGGCGGGGGGGTGAATAAGAGCTTCTTCTTTTTTTACCAACGTTAAGAGGGTAATAAAAAGCTTTTCATGGTGTCCATGGTGAGTGTATACACAAAGGCAGCATGAAATCACTGCGGTTTCACTCTGTGGGGGAGAGAGAGAGAGAGAGAGAGAGAGAGAGGAGCGAGAGGGGTTAAGTGGCATGCAGAGAACGAAGCGCCTGAGAGAGAGAGAGAGAGAAAAGTGAAAATAATGGCTGACAACAAAGAAGGAGAAAGGCCAACAAGTAAAGAGATCAAAAGTGAAAAACGAGTTTTGGGGCACAAAAGAAAAACACACACGGCCTGCTGCGCTATACAGAGAGAGATTAAAAGACTCTCCTGTGGTGCGCGCACGTGCATATGTGTGTATGCGCGTGTGTGTGTTTGTGCGTGCGTGTGCGTGTGCGTGTGCGTAAAAAAAAACACATCCGCCAGGTGTGTTCCTCCAATTTGCCTTTAATATCCTGGGGAAGCTCATCAAAACAAGGCCAGAGAGGGAACGTGACATTTGAAAAGCTCAGAGAAATCAGAGCCGCCCCCCAACGCACTGCGGTAAATAACATCGCACATTCTAAAAGGTCTCCGCAATCTCCTGTGTGCTGAGCAAGTTGCGTGTGTGTGTGTGTGTGTGTGTGTGTGTGTGTGTGTGAGTGTGTATGTGTGTGAGAAAGAGAGAGAGACAGAGAGAGAGAGAGAGAGACACGGAAGCCATCTTGGGATTTGGGGCAAAAATCCTATCTATAATGCAAAAAAATCGGGCTTACATTGCTTTTATGCAAAGATTTTTATTCAAAGATTTTCACACATTTTTAACAATTTCTCAAAAATAGCAGATCTACAAGCTCATAGCGCGGCACTCGGTGCCGCGCTATGAGCTTGTAGATCTGCTATTTTTGAATAGCCCAAAGTGTAAAATAATGCTTTTTTTAGCTCAAATCTAAAAAATGATGAGATACGTTCCAGGTGTTAATGGGCTAACTGGAGGAGACAGAGAGGAGAAAGACCCACTATAACAGGTAGCCATATCTGGAGAAGCCTCAACATAAATTTCATTTAGGCTGCGGCCGGGCCAGGCCGGGTCACAAACATACCCGTCGGGCCTTGGCGCTCTGCTTTGTGGCCCCTCTCCCTCTCTCTCTCTCTCTCTCTCCCTCCCATCATCACCTCGGCAGAGCCCAGAGCCCGGTGGGTGGGCAGGTTTTTAGCCATGAAGTGTGGCTCTTCTCCTCGCTTTGCTGTCCAGAGCCCCCCAAGGCCCATGTCAAACCCACTCAGTATCACAGCCAGTTTAGTTAGTTAGTTAGGCTGCTCCTCTCTGACGGCCCCCCACAGATATGAGAGAGAGAGAGAGAGAGAGAGAGAGAAAGAGAGAGAAAGAGAGAGAGAGAGAAAGAGAGAGAGAGAGAGAGAGAGAGAAAGAGAGAACGAGAGATACAGACAGGGTTCATCTGCGGTAATAACTCTAAAAACTTGATGCCTCTTTTTGCTCTGCCCAATGATGTACTCAGAGAGACACACACACACTAAGTTGTTTTCACAACCTTTACCTGAGAGAGGGTGGCATAGCCTACAGCCCCCCCCCCCCCCCCACACACACACACACACACACACACACACACACACACACACCTCCCGGGGAAACCCTGGCACAAAGGAAAGCAGAAAGCACAGAGCCAGTCCTCAAGGTCGTCACCGCGCGCCACATCCTAAACTCATCTCACCATGCAGATCCAACGATCCCCCGCAGAACACTATCAGCGTGCCCATCACATTTGGCCAGCAGGCCTCCTTTTCTTCTTTTCTTTCCCCTCCCTCTCCCTCTCTCTCTCTCCAAGTAAAAGTATCAATACTGCAATGTAGAAGTACTCTGATACAAAAAGCTTGTAGATCGGCTATTTTCAAATAGCCTAGGTACAAAATAGGGCTAAAGTGGTTAATGTATTTAAACATTTTATAATGTAATTTATATCTGAAAAGTAACTAGTAACTAAAGTTTTTTTACCTCAAAATTGTACTTAAGTACAGTACTTGAGTAAATGTACTTAGTTACTTTACACCACTGCTCTCTCTCTCTCTCTGTGTTGGCGCGGGCGGTACAGGGTAGCCTCACTTTTTGTTTTCCCATCCACTAAAAGCAGCGTGTGAATTGATGACCTTATGAATCTCAAAAGAGCTCGGCAAATCATCGCGGTAAATCTCACCCCAGCACATTAAGCATGGCCGCGGGCTTTCTCCCCTCCCTCTCTTTTCTTTCGCCCATTCTTTCTCTCGTTCGCTTTTGTCCACAGCCACTTTTTTCTCAATATATTCTCTCTCTCTCTCTCTCTCTCTCTCTCTGCATCTCCCTCTCTCTCTCTCTCTCTCCCCCTCTCCCTCCCTCTCGGCACCAGGGCTCGGAGGTCTTTGAGAGCGTGTAACTTTTCAGGGATTGTTTTCATGCGCCGCCTAATTAATTGCCTCTAATTAATGGTTGTTTACGGCCCGGCTAATGAAGTGGATCAAAGCTAGTGCTACTCCTGATGTCAAGACCATGTCTAAAGACAGTGAGAGTGAGAAATGGGGGGAGGAGAGAGAGAGAGAGAGAGAGAGAGAGAGAGAGAGAGAGAGAGAGCGAGAGAGCGAGAGAGAGAGAGAGAGATGCAGATAGACACGGTGAGAGAGCACAGGGATGGGTTTGGGTATAGCAGGAAAATTAAAGATGTTTTATTATTTTTTTGGAAGAACAATGTTGTGTCTCAGGTCCGAGAGGGCCTTTAACCTATTTAGACCGGGAAAGTGTCTGCCTTTTAGATTTCAACCACTTTAATCATTATCTTAAACTTTGGCTATTCAAAAATAGCAGATATACAAAAATCGTGAAAAAAGTTGTTCCAGGGACTCCCAGAAAAAAAATATATATATATTCAAAGATTTGCACACATTTTCACGATTTTTCTAAAATAGCAGATCTACAAGCTAGCCGCACTATGAGCTTGTAAAATCTGCTATTTTTGAATAAGCCAAAGTATAAAATAATGGTTTAAGTGGTTACAAAGATGCGTTCCCGTCTCAATGGGTTAAATAGAGAAAGAGCGCCTGATGGAGGGGGAAGGAACTGGTTGGAATACCAGGGAACCTCCACCCCCCTGTCAGGTGATAAGAAGCGGCTTGCTAGCTCTCATGCATTGAAGGAGGCATGAGCTCGGCTCTAGTCTCTCTCCCAGGCTGGCAGAGGGAGTGTAGCGCCCAGGATTACTTAGACAATTGGCACTGAGGGGAAAGAAATGGGTTACAAAATCATGGGATAAAAGGTTTAAGAAAAACAAATAAATAGAGAAAGAGCTAAAGAGAGAATGAGAGTTGGCTTGCGGTACCTGTATGTCACTGTAAGTATAGAAAAACAAACACACCGTAACCTTTATGCTCGATATATATATACTTAGTTGTGTGCACAATGGGTCATGCTGCGAGGGGTCGTGAGCTTGAAGATCCGCTATTTTTGGGCGCGCAACACCGGCGCGCGACTAAGTATAAATCGCCCTTTACCGCATTGGTTCTCAAAGTGGGGTCCGGGGACCCCCAGGGGTCCTTGGAGGGGGGGTACCGGGGGGTCCCCAGCTAATATGTTATCCTTTGGCTATTCAAAAATAGCAGATCTACAAGCTCATAGCGCGGCACCGAGTGCCGCGCTATGAGCTTGTAGATCTGCTATTTTTTTGAAAAATCGTAAACATGTGTGCAAATCTTTCAATATATATATATTTTTAAAGCAAACATTTGTAACTCAAATCTTTGCTTCTGGGGGTCCCTGGAACTAAATATGTTCAAATGGGGGTCCGAATACATATCATTCTGGGGGTCCTTGACATGAAAAAAGAACCATTGCTTCACTGCGCTGAAAGAGGGACAGCACAGTGAAACCAGTTAGCTGTTTTGTGAGTGTGTCAACAACGGCCTGGCGTCTCTCCAATAGGATGGAGTTGGGCAATCTTCTGTTTACGTTTGATCCAGAGCTACTGGCAAAGTGGCTGATATCTCTCAATCATCAGATTGAGCTGATCTGGCACCTTCTTCAAAGTACACATATAGACAAATAAACAAAGACAGCCAATTTTTGTTTGTGTGTGTGTGTGTGTGTGTGTGTGTGTGTGTGTGTGTGTGTGTGTGTGTGTGTGTGTGTGCTTGTGTGTGTGTGTGTGCTTGTGGTTTGTTTCTTGTGTCGTTCCTGTCGGACGGAAACCTTGTATGTCTTCTTATTTATCATTGTTTTTTTTTTTTAAATGTTTTACCCCATTTCGACGGGGTGATGATTGTAATATGATTCAAATGTTTGTTATTGTTTTTCATTATGTATGTATTTTATGTTTTATATGCAGTTATCAGGGCGTCCTTGAAATAGAGAGCTTGCTCTCAATGGGCTTCCCTGAATAAATAAAGGAAAAAGAAAGAAAGAAAGAAAGAAAGAAGGAAAGAATCTGTGTCATTTTTAGATTTCTTTGGCTATTCAAAAATAGCAGATATACAAGCTCATAGTGCGGCACTAGGTGCCGCACTATGAGCTTGTATATCTGCTATTTTTTTAAACATTGTGAAAATGTTTGCAAATCTTTGAATATATATGTATTCTTTTTTAAAGCGAACATTTGTAACTCAAATCTTTGCTTCTGGGGGGTCCCTGGAACACTATATTTTGAGATGGGGGTCCGCATTTTGGCGGTCCTTGACTTGAAAAAAAAACTTTGAGACAACATGCCACATTTTTTCCAAATTTGAGTTACAAGTATTCGCTCATATATGAGCTTGTAGATCTGCTATTTTTGAATAGCCCAAAGTATAAAATAATGGTTACAGCTAAAATCTAAAATGACACAGATGCGTTCCCGGTCTTAATGGGTTCAAACAGTGAAAATAGCAGATCTACAAGCTCACGTTGCACGGTCAACGCGTTGCGAGCTTGTAGATCAGCTATTTTCACTGCCTTTGTGCGACGACAATCTTGCATGATGAAGTATAGGGCATTGAAAAGAAAATACATCAAAAGTTTAAACATGGAGATACAAGGTTTCTGCCCGACGACAGCAACGATAATGCCAGTTAGCCTATAGCTATAATCTGCATCCTAAATGTACAGAATCCCCCCCTCCCCCTCTCCCCCCTCCCCCCTTCAAACATGCACTTCACGAAGCCCTCCAGGCGAGCGTCACCTTCGATTAACGTGATCAACAGCCGGGGAAAGAGGACCGCCGTCACGATCAATACTTTGCTCTTGATCAACGGGCCTTCAAATGATTTTTCATCTGAACAATGTTTGCCCCTCCCCCCTCCCCCTGTTCCCCTGTCCCGTTGTCAACCCAGGCTCTTTAACCCATTAAGACCGGGGAACGCATCTGTGTCGTTTTTAGATTTCTTTGGGCTATCCAAAAAATAGCAGATATACAAGCTCATAGCGCGGCACCGAGTGCCACGCTATGAGCTTGTAGATCTGCTATTTTTTGAAAAAAATCGTGAAAATGTGTGCAAATCTTTGAGTAGATATACATGTTTTAAGCAAACTTTTTTTTTTTTTTAAGATATTTTTGGGGGCTTTTTATGCCTTTATTTTACAGGACAGTGGGCTGACAGGAAATGGGGAGAGAGATGGGGGCGGGTGACACACAGCAAAGGTCGTCGGGATCGGGAGTCGAACCCGCGACACTAGAATATGTGGTATGCGCCTGGACCACTAGACCAGCGGGCCCCCCTAAGCAAACATTTTAAACTCAAATCTTTGGTTCTGGGGGGGTCCCTGGAACTGAATATTTTGAGATATTTTTCATTTTTTATATATATATATTTTTTTATATATATTTTCTTTAAACTGTTAGGATTTAGAATGTTCTTTTTTAGAATGGGCCTCAGGTCTTAATGGGTTAAAATATGGAATAACTCAACAGAGAGAACCCTCTTTATGCATTGTGTTGCGTTGGCCTTCAGGATGCCCGCCATTTGATTTCCCAGCAGAGAGAGAGAGGGGGGGGGGTTGAGAGAGAGAGAGAGAGAGAGAGAGAGAGAGAGGCTTTTGAATGGCCATTTTACAGTACCAGCCAACCTGGCCTATTAGTAACAATCAACATGAAAAGGTACATGTTAAGTGTCAGTCAGTTCAATAGGCATCCAAACGTGTTGTACAGCATGTGATTGCGTGTGTAGTGTAGTGTAGTGTAGTGTAGTGTAGTGTAGTGTAGTGTAGTGTAGTGTAGTGTAGTGTAGTGTAGTGCATGTGTGTGCGTGTGCGTGTGTGTGTGTGTGTGTGTGAACGTGTGCGTGTGTGTGTGTGCGTGTGCGTGTGTGTGTTTAATTCACCCCAACCTGAGGGCTGTGCTGACTCTGTAAAACTGGACATGACCTGCTGGACAACAATCTCAATACAGGCTTGTTTGGGTGCTTTGTGAGTGAGCATGTACAGGTAGTGTATAGTGTGTAGTGCGTGTGCGTGTGCGTGCGTGCGCGCGTGACCTCATCGATCAAGACACCTTGTCTACCATGGTGTGTAGTCACCTACACAGTGCCAAGCCCCACTGCCCGTCTTTATCGCTGTGTATCACCATCCATCTATCTCTCTCTCCCTCTCTGTCTCTCTCTTTCTCTGTCTCCATCTCTCTCTCTCTCTCTCTCTCTCTCTTCACTGACTCCTCTGTTCTCTTCACATGAACCTGTACTTTTGGGCCGTGGTCACGCCTTCTTAATCTCTGCCGTATTCCTCACATTCCATCCTTTGTGCTTCCAAATCCTCTCTGTGGTCGCAGCAGGAGTCTCTCCCTCTCCCTCTCTCTCTTGTCTTTCTATCCCTTTTTTTACACACCCTTCCATTTTCCAGATGAAATCCTGCAATAATTCATGCCTTTTCGTCTGACTCCCACATCATCCCTCCATCACACACGCACGCACAACCACCCACCTCCCAACTTTCTCCTTTGCTCCTCTCCCTGCTTCATTGGTCTGTGACGCCCCCCACCCCCATCTCTCTCTCTCTTTCCTTCCTCTCTAGGGTCGTCTTCATGTACTATTACAGCCAAGCATCTCTCTCTCTCTCCGGTGCATGCTTTGTATTTCTCTCTCTCTCTCTCTCTCTCTCTCTCTCTCTCTCTCTCTCTTCCTCCTTCTGTCTCTCTCTCACGCTGTCTCTCTGTCTCTCTGTTTCTCTGACCCACTCAGTGTGTTGGTGGCCCTGCATTAAGCCCGGTCACTCCTCATCAGCCCCAGACCTCCAGCAGACAACCAGGAGCTCCAAAAAGCAGGGAGCTGGCACCTCCTCCTCCGTGTGCCCATCATTCCATGGTGGCATTCTCACCTGGGCATAAACTCCCTATTTTTCCCTGGAGAGTACCTCATTACCAGACATCCTCTCTCTCTCATCAAGCCTTCCAGATGGTATTAGGGCCCTCACCCTTGGTGAATGAAGCACAGCGCTTTCCCAGCTCTTCAATTTGCTGCACTTGGCCCCCTGTCTCTCTTTCTTTAGGCTTTCTTTCTCTCTCTCTCTCTCTCTCTCTCTGCCTCAATCAGCTGGGCCTCGCCCCAATCAAGACCTGCTCGCCTGGTTGAAGAGGGGCTGTCTCTCAGACGGAGGGGACACCTGAGTGGGGCTAATCACAGCCGTTTGCCCGCATTACCCAGGACTTGAGGGGTGGGCCGTGGGGGTGTTCTGGTTCCCGTTAGCGCTAGCACTGGGAGACCCCCCCAGGGGACGGGAGGCACAGAGACAGGTGTTAAACAGGGGCCCCCGGGGGGCCAAACGCATTTGAGAGGGGTTTAAACGTTTCTACTCTCACATGAGTAGAGTCATGGAGACGATGTCACCACGAGGAAGGAATGTTCCTTCTTCTTCTCCTTTAGTGCTGCTCTTGACTTTATGTCATCAATCTCTCCTTCTGTCTCTCTCTCTCTCCTTCTGTCTCTCTCTCTCTCTCTCTCTCTCCTTCTGTCTCTCTCTCTCTCTCTCTCCTTCTGTCTCTCTCTCTCTCTCTCTCCTTCTGTCTCTCTCTCTCTCTCTCTCCTTCTGTCTCTCTCTCCTTCTGTCTCTCTCTCTCTCTCCTTCTGTCTCTCTCTCTCTCTCTCTCCTTCTGTCTCTCTCTCTCTCTCTCTCCTTCTGTCTCTCTCTCTCTCTCTCTCTCTCTCCTTCTGTCTCTCTCTCTCTCTCTCCTTCTGTCTCTCTCTCTCTCTCTCTCTCCTTCTGTCTCTCTCTCTCTCTCTCCTTCTGTCTCTCTCTCTCTCCTTCTGTCTCTCTCTCTCTCTCTCCTTCTGTCTCTCTCTCTCTCTCTCTCTCTCCTTCTGTCTCTCTCTCTCTCTCTCCTTCTGTCTCTCTCTCTCTCTCTCCTTCTGTCTCTCTCTCTCTCTCATGTGTGTGTGTGTGTGTGTCCATGTGTTTGTGTGTGTGTCCATGTGTTTGTGTGTGTGTCCATGTGTTTGTGCGTGTGTCCATGTGTTTGTGAGTATGTGTGCGTGTGTCCATGTGTTTGTGTGTATGTGTGTCCATGTGTTTGTGTGTATGAGTGCGTGTGTCCATGTGTTTGTGTGTATGTGTGCGTGTGTCCATGTGTTTGTGTGTATGTGTGCGTGTGTCCATGTGTTTGTGTGTATGTGTGCGTGTGTCCATGTGTTTGTGTGTATGTGTGCGTGTGTCCATGTGTTTGTGTGTATGTGTGCGTGTGTCCATGTGTTTGTGTGTATGTGTGCATGTGTCCATGTGTTTGTGTGTATGTGTGCGTGTGTCCATGTGTTTGTGTGTATGTGTGCGTGTGTCCATGTGTTTGTGTGTATGTGTGCGTGTGTCCATGTGTTTGTGTGTATGTGTGCGTGTGTCCCTGTGTTTGTGTGTATGTGTGTGCGTGTGTCCATGTGTTTGTGTGTATGTGTGTGCGTGTGTCCATGTGTTTGTGTGTATGTGTGCGTGTGTGTGCATGTGTTTGCGTGTATGTGTGCGTGTGTCCATGTGTTTGTGTGTATGTGTGCGTGTGTGTCCATGTGTTTGCGTGTATGTGTGCGTGTGTCCATGTGTTTGTGTGTATGTGTGCGTGTGTGTCCATGTGTTTGCGTGTATGTGTGCGTGTGTGTCCATGTGTTTGCGTGTATGTGTGCGTGTGTGTCCATGTGTTTGTGTGTATGTGTGCGTGTGTCCATGTGTTTGTGTGTATGTGTGCGTGTGTGTCCATGTGTTTGCGTGTATGTGTGCGTGTGTGTCCATGTGTTTGTGTGTATGTGTGCGTGTGTCCATGTGTTTGTGTGTGCCCATGTGTATGTGTGCGTGTGTCCATGTGTGTATGGGCGTGTGTCCATGTGTGTATGTGCGTGTGTCCATGTGTGTATGGGCGTGTGTCCATGTGTGTATGTGCGTGTGTCCATGTGTGTGTGTGCGTGTGTCCATGTGTGTGTGTGTGTGTGTGTGTGTGTGTGTGTGTGTGTGTGTGTGTGTGTGTGTGTGTGTCCATGTGTTTGTGTGTATGTGTGCGTGTGTCCATGTGTTTGTGTGTATATGTGTGTGTGTGTATGTGCGTGCGTGCGTCTTCCTCTCTTCAATTGAATGGCCGAGGTGCTTCAAACATAAGAGCCCCCCCCCCCCCCCCTCCGTACACAAAGAGCACATAGCACCACAAACGGCGGCTGCCGTGGCAACGATGTAAAGCGGAGGGGGGTCAATGTTTACCCATTTCACGCTTTCCACAGCAAAGACAAATATACAGCCAGAGAGGTCGGCCCGCCGTAAAAGATGCTGGCTCAGGGGACACAGCAGGTCACTATACATGAGACAGACAGGAGGAGGAGGAGGAGGAGGAGGAGAAGGGAGGAAGAGGAGGGCGTTTCACTGGCGCGCGTCACTCCAGGGAGAGCAGCCAATCAAACGGGACAGAGACCAGAGCGATGGGATTGATTGACATGGGCTTGAAATGCCAGGAAACTCTCTCTCTCTCTCTCTCTCTCTCTCTGGTGTGAGGGGCAGTCCATGCCCTTGGCATTCCTTCTCTCAGCATTTTAACCCATAAAGACCGGGAAAGCGTCATTTCTATTAAAAAAATCACACCCAGTGTGAAGTGGGCGGTGTGTGGTCATCACAACATGACTCACTTTAAAAAAAGGATGAATGACTTTTTTTAAAGTCCATACTGCTATTCATAGGGCTGCACATGTGTCATGTGTTTCGCTAGACAATCACAGTCCTGAATTTGCAAAGTCAGCCAATCACATTACAGTTAGTGGTGATGACACTAGCTGTAATGTGATTGGCTGACTTTGCAAAAGTATCGATTTGCATTGACAATGGAAGGGTTAGGGGTATACAATGCGTTGTAGACTATTGGCCAATCACGGTGCAGGATTGGTCAGTGTCCAAAACTCACTTATAATCTTATAATATATATTAACAATAACATTTGTAAACACAGAAGCAAAGATTTGAGTTACAAATGTTCTCTTTAACACAAATATATTCAAAAAGATTTACTCAAATGTACAAGATTTCTCAAAAATAGCAGATCTACAAGCTCGTAGCGCGGCACTAGGTGCCGCGCTACGAGCTTGTAGATCTGCTATTTTTGAATAGCCCAAAGAAATCTTTAAAAAGACACACAGATGCGTTCCTCGGTCTTAATGGGTTAATGCAAAAAAAAAAGAAAAAAACCTTTAGCATGAAAAGTTGGTGAAACGCCAGTGTTGTACGGCATAGCGACACGTAAGGACGGTGTAGATCACCATTATGATAATCACACAGCTGCGCTCCCCCACAGGAATAGTAATAGGACGGAGATGAGGGTGGCGGCCCATAAAGTGTCTCCACATTAGCGGCGGCCCCCTGATTGGATTTACGTAAAAAGTTTTGACTAATGGACTATTAAACAAATGGTCGAGTGAGACATTAGCACGAAAACTGCCCTCTCCTCCGTCTTTGTCTGATACAGAAAGCGTTCCCATTGTCAACTATAGTCACACGTTAAGCTGTCTCTCCAGGAGAAAGGGTTAATCCATGAAGACCTGGAACGCATCTGTGTCACTTTTTCATTTGAGCTAAAAAGCATTATTTTACACACAAGCTCGTAGCGCGGCACTGAGCTTGTAGATCTGCTATTTTTTCTAAATCATGAAAATGTGTGCACATTTTTGAATATATATTGTAATATATAATGGGGGTCGGCGGCCAAATAAATATCATTTTTTAGGGTCCTTGACATGTAAGAGTTTGAGAACCACTGATATAGAAACATAGTTTTTTTCAAAAACCGGCTTCAGGTCTTAATGGGTTAATCAGATATACACTGTAGAACTGTAAACAGGATGTGAGCCGCAGGACATGTGATGGCTATAATGTAAAATAAAGTCACAAGGTCACCTTAATATAGTGGAGGGCGGGCTCACTTACGGAGTCTCACTTCCTTTTCATTGAAATGGACATTGATGTGAAACCTCAGCACAGATTTGAACTGTTTTGCTGAAGAATACATGATCAGAATCGAGTTTGCATGTTCTCCCCGTGTCCCCTAGGGCAGTGGTTCTCAAACTTTTTCATGTCAAGGACCCCCCAAAATGATATGTATTTGGCCGCGGACCCCCATCTCAAAATATGTTGTTCCCGGGACCCGCAGAAGCAAATATTTGAGTTAAAAATGTTCGCTTTTAAAAAATACATATTCAAAAGGTTTGCACAAATGTTCATGATTTTTCAAAAATAGCAGATCTACAAGCACATAGCGCGGCACTCGGTGCCGCGCTATGTGCTTGTAGATCTGCTATTTTTGAATAGCCAAAGTATAAAAGGTTAAAGTGGTTAAAATTATGGTGATGCTATATTGACACATTTTGCTGGGGACCCCCTGGAACCCCCCCACGGACCCCTGGGGGTCCCCGGACACCACTTTGAGAACCAATGGGTAGGTACCCTCACAAAAAACATGCAGTAATCCTGGTCTCTCTATACTGCCTGATGGAGGGGAAAAGGAACTGGTTGGAATAACGTGTTCCTTCCACGCGCTACGTCCTACCGGGGGAAACTCCCCCCCCCCCCCCCCCCCCGTCAGGTGCTAAGAAGCGGCTTGCTATAGCTCCTCATGCATTGAAGGAGGAGGCATGAGCTCACTTCTGGGCTCTCCCTAGGCTGGCAGAGGGAGAGTAGCGCCCAGGATTACATAAGGCAATTGGCACTGGGGGGTGAAGTTAAAAAGAATACATTATCAGAAAGTTACACAGCATAGAGAGCCGAGGGGGAGCAGCTAAAAAACAAGGCGAGTTATGGATCGTATTGGAGACTGGAGGCAGATTAGTGAGATAATTACAGTAGAATACATCACCTGTGCTAAACGGTGCGCCACGGTTCCTCCCTCCCACCCTGTGAGTAATGGATCCATAAAAGTTGGGTGGGTGTGTGTGGGGAACGCTGTTTGAGAATGAAAATCCGGGGGGGGCGAGTGCCGTAACTCTTCTGCAGTCTGCGAAAGATTTGTTTACGGGGGGGGGGGGGGGGGGGGGGGGGTTTACCTTCTGTGCAGGTTTAGCTGCAAGTTGCACGGCAGAGATAGCGGGGCCACCTGTCAGGAGGACCTTTGAGACTTAAATCAGTTGATGAAACAGGAGTCTATGATGCATGCCAGCCGCCGGGCCGGGCGGCAAACCGCCGGAAGAAAGACAGATATGAAAAAAGCTCCGCCGCTTGTGCCAAGTTGGGCTTCTCTCGCACAATCATTTAAGCCATTAAGACCGGGGAACGCATCTGTGTCACTTTTTTAAGATTTCTTTGGGCTATTCAAAAAATAGCAGATATACAAGCTCGTAGCGCGGCACTGCTATTTTTTTGGAAAAATCATGAAAATCTTTGAATATATATTTTTTAAAGTGAACATTTGTAACTTTGTAAAAGTACTAAAATGTTTGAAAATAGCAGATCTACAAGCTCACAACGCGTCACGATGCAACACCTTGTGAGGTTGTAGATCTGCTATTTTCAAATAGCCTAGCCAATTTGCAAACATTTGTAACTCAAATCTTTGCTTCTGGGGGGGGGGGTCCCTGGAACAAAATATTTGACAAATGTTCGCTTTAAAACAATTAAAAAAAACAAAGATTTGCACACATTTTCACGATTTAAAAACGCGCTATGAGCTTGTATATCTGCTAATTTTGAATAGCCAAAAGAAATCTTAAAAATGACACACAGATGCGTTCCCTTACCGGTCTTAATGGGTTTAAAACTTACAAAGAAGAGGCAAATCACAGCAATACGGAGGCAATGCTGAGAAATGTGTTTGTTGGCTCTTGGACTGAAGTTACATGGTGTACCAGCAGACAGCGGGGGGGGGGGGGGGACACAGAGAGAGAGAGAGAGAGGGGAGAGAGAGGATCCTTTTAATTAAATTGTCGACAAGTTTATTTTATTTGGGGGGGTATAAGAATTATCCTCCGAGTGTTCGGATCAAAGGATAAACCTTGGCTTTCGGTAAAGACTTTTTCAGCACATTAGAGAACAAAGCGAGGGAGCTTGAAATAGCCAGCCACAGCGTAATGCGGAAGCAAAGCAGAAAAAGGCAATCTTACTTTCTGTGTGCGTGATGCAAACCACGTCTGACAAGCATCAAAAACTGCAAATGGAGCTCTACGACCAAGTCTTCTGGTGTAAGCAATCCTATTCCTAGTGTTCAAAAGAAACTGTTGTGAATCGGTACGTCTCAAGACAAGGAGGTGTGTGTGTGTGTGTGTGTGTTTGTCACCGTGTGCGTGTGCGCGTGTGTGTGTGTGTGTGTGCGTGTGTGAGCGAGTGTGAGGTCATGCTTTTCATGTTTGTGTGTACACACAGCAGCATCCCTCCCTGGTAGTGTGTGTGCTTTGCATGGAAGGCCTCCCTCCTCCTGTGTGACTCACAGTGACATTGATTTATACACAAGCCTGTTGTTTGAAAGCACACACACACACACGCAGGCGGCATGCACACACACACACACACACACACACACACACACCAGCGATAATTGGTATTCAAATCTCCTCCCACAAGTCCGTCTTAACGGGTCGCTGTTTTTCAAGAGCCAGAGCCCAGCGCCAAGGTCCAAACCAGCGTGATGGGGCGAACAAGCTGAAACGGATGGCTCTCATTGCACACGGTCAAATAAACAAATGGTGCTGATTTAATGCGCCGGGGGCCAATGAGACTGCTAGGTAATGGAGGCCTTGGGACGAGGATGGAGTGCATGCAGTGAGTGTGGTGGTGGTGGTGGTGCCGTTTGCCGATAGCCCCGGCAGCAGAGAGGGAGGAGTTAGCTGCATTAGTAACTGACTGTAGGGGTCGATGCCAGGTTGTTGGCCACAGCTGCTGAGGATCAGCCACCCCCACAAACAAGCTGCAGCCAAATGCA
>NC_139940.1:18041315-18151844 GCF_963454915.1 Gymnoscopelus microlampas
TACTGGAGGAGAGAGAGAGAGAGCAAGAGAGAAAGAGAGAGATCGAGAGAGAGAGACGGGGGCGAGGGGGGCGTGGCCGGGGGCAGATGGAGGGAAGGAGAAGCGTATCCCAATTAATTGAAATCAATTCGCCTCTAAAATGTGATTCATAACCTGCGTTAATTTTCCAGAGCAAACAACTAATTTATTACGAAACCAAGTTCTATAGACTTGAAAACACTGTCTGGTGCAGTAATTAACTTCCGGACAATGAAACAGATGTTTATTGTTTGAAAAAAAAAAAAGACTATGGTGCTCGGGATCATTAATTAGTTTAAAGCGTAATACATTTTATTGTGTTATAAATTCAAACACGGATGAATTTATGCAGATTAATTGGTACATGTTTAATTAGATAGCCCATAACCATGCAGCGCCCTCATTGGTTTGACTTAATAGACTTAATCATAGGAATAATATCATAGCATATACAATGCAACCAGGGGTCTGTATACAGAGATGTGTCAGAGAGTACATAGCCTAGAGAGACTATGGCTCGCCTCCAAAACGTGAATAGGACTCATCAAGGAGGCTATAGAGTAGAGTAGACCTATAAGTGTGCTGCTCGGCATAAATTGCGGTTCTGACTGAATGTAATGGCCTGGAACATAAAAGTTGTTCAGGCTGACCCTGTGCTAGTGCTCATCTGTAGTCTGCGCCTATTAGGGCCACGCTAGAGAGAGGGGCTCTTTAAGTTTACCGTCATGCTGTGGCCACTGTTTTGCCCATAATTGTGTTTTCCAGTCAGAGTGCTGTTCCATTATGAAAATTGTTTCTTTTTTCAATTTACTCTCTCTCTCTTTACTCTCTCTCTCTCTCTCTCTCTCTCTCTCTCTCTCTCTCTCTCTCTCTCTCTCTCTCTCTCTCTCTCTCTCTCTCTCTCTCTCTCTCTCTCTCTCTCTCTCTCTCTCGGGAGAGAGAGAGAGAGAGAGAGAGAGACCCCCCCCCCATCTTGCCTATATATGGGCTATATAGGCCCACTATAGTTTTTAAGCCACACTGGCTCAATGGCAGTCCTTTGCAAACTGTATCTATAGCGACCCCTTCAGGAAAGTATGGGGCAGCAAGTCATACAGCATAGTGCCTGCATTGGCTTCTTATCAATTAAGAATCCACCGAACATTAATAAAACTTAACAGTTTAGTAGACGAACGCCATGGACGAATGCCATCAAAATTAATGTTTCTAACATTTTCAACTGCTTTGAATAATGAGAACTATAGGGCCTACACATCTTTGAAAGTGGTTTTGCACACTAAAGTTTTTCTCTACTCATTGACTGGTAATGATAGACTGGAGCTCTTAAATGGCATGTTTAGTTAAATTAATTAATCCATATTATTTATTTATTTAAATTTCCAACTGCTCAGTTTAGCTCTCTTACCCAAGTCTTCTGATAGCAGAGTCCCATTCTGCACCTCCACACACTCTTTATCTGAGAGAGGAAGAGAAAGAGAGAGAGAGAGAGAGAGAGAGAGAGAGGGAGAGGGGGGGGGGGGTAAAGAAAGATCAGTCACATACTGGATAATAATAATAATGACACATGATGACCTGACAAGACTGGTCTAGTCAGTCACACACACACACACACACACACACACACACACACACACACACACACACACACACACACACACACACACACACACACACACACACACACACACACACACACACACACACACGCCATTGACAGAGAGCAGACACCGAACTAGTTTTGAGGATTATCATTATTATCATAATAAAATCCTTTATCAAGACATTAATAGGCTTAAGAGGAATGTCCCTACTTGGCAGCACTTGACTTGCACCTGGCCCGACCGTCGGGTGGGTGGCGTCGAGTGAAAAACTTAAATAGAATCAAATAAAACATGAATATTAGGCCTATACCCTATACTGGCTGCCTATATCAAATATTAATGTAGCCTAAGGCTAAAGAAAACAAAACAAAGACCCACCTCTTGACGCTGAAAATCATTGGTTTTCCAGCTCCTGGTCTCAATGAAGTTGCGTTCACACATGACAGTCAGTGAGTTTTGAAAAGTGGCGCGAACTGTCAGGGGGAGTACTCACTCTGGTCAGAGAGCACCGAAGTCTGACGTAATTTACGCATCCTACCTGGGTCACGGTCCGTCCCCCCATGTCCCCCCCCCCCCCCCCCCCTCCCCCCCATCTCCACACACACCATTCTGAATTCCCATAGATGTGTTTAATATCGCGTCAAATAAGAACTGTGTTCCAAAAATAAACAAATGAACCAGGTGGTTTTACTCTTATGGATATGAAGCATCAAGTGACGGTGAGAAAATGCTATGTTTACTTCCGCCGAATTAGTTACATTTTCGCCAGGAACAGACTGTATCAAATATGAGTGAGTGACTAGCATTAACGATACAGAGCCTCAGCCTCCTCCCTGACAATGTCACCATAAGCTAGTTTGTTTATTTTTGGACCACAATTCTTATATTAGACGATTCTAAGATGACCCAATGTTATTCTCCATAGAGAAATCACTTCCGCTACCCAGGGGATGAACGAGTGACGTCAGGACTGGGAACAGTAGCCTACAAGTTTTCAAATGTATAAAATGTCTAAAAAAATAGCAGATCTACAAGCTCACAATGCGTTGCATCGCAATGCATAGAGATCTTGTAGATCGCCAAAATGTAGCCTATGGCCAAAATGTATATGGGGCTGATGTGGATATGTTTTGAAAATAATATACAAATAAAAAAAGTAGCTAGTACTTCAAATAATTGTTGTGGAGCAAAAGTACAATATTTGCCTTTGAGATGTAGTAGAAGTAAAGGTACTGAAAATTGTAAATACTCCAGTAAAGTAAAAAAAAATACCTCGAAATTGTACTTCAGTACAGTACTTGAGTACATGTACTTAGTTACTTTACACCACTGGACAGTTGTAGTAGCCTAGTCCCTCCGCCGTAGGAAGTAGTCCTGCATTTACATAATTAAAATTCCATTTATTTGGATTGATAATCATTGACATTCAACTTCCAAATAAATAAAAATGTATGTATTGTATGAATAGTTTATGTCCATTGTCCATGTTTCAACCATGCAATGGTTTAAAGCTCATGTGGTTCTCAAAGTGGGGTCCGGGGACCCCCAGCGGTCCTTGAGGGGGTTTCAGAGGGTTGGCCAGCAAAATTAGTTAATATAGCATCATTAACCACTGTAACCTTATAGGCTATATAACAGCTAATTGAAAATAGCTAATCTACAAGCTCACAACGCATCACATTATGATGCGTTGTGAGCTTGTAGATCAGATATCAAAAAATCTTGGAAAAACCGAAGTGAAACATTTGGAATAGCCTACTTTTGAAACGTAACAACTCAAATCTTGTATGGGGGCCCCTGGCACAAACATTTCAGATGGGGGTCCGCCATAGAGTTAGGGGTCCCCTGCTTATTGTAGAGCGATGGAAAAGCCTACACCTGTGCAATCCACTCAATATGCCACCCATGGCCAAAGGTTAGCCTACATCAGGGGTCTTCAACGTTTTCAGGCCAAGGACCCCCTAGCTGAGAGAGAGATGAAGCAGGGACCCCCTCTATATTGTATAAAATTGTGTTTCAGATTCAACTTTTTTTATTTACATGGTCTGCTCTTTTTTCCCTCTACACCAAACTCCTCTCTGCCAAAAATAGCCGATCTACAAGCTCACAAGCTCACAAGCTCACAACGCCTCGCAGCGCGAGGCGTTGTGAGCTTGTAGATCTGCTATTTTTGGCTAACGTTCTCCTCAGAAAAGGGATGCTAGTTCAAGTGGTTAAGGTAAAAAAAAACATCATATCACACAAAGATTTGGCGGACCCCCTGTAGTAACTCTGAGGACCCCCTAGGGGTCCCGGACCCCCTGTTGAAGACCCCTGGCCTACATCACAACCAAATAAACCCTTTTCACAGACGTGTCGAGGTGATGCAGCAGTTAATACATTAATAATGTTAACCTAATAACTTTGATTTAGGAGAAAAGCAGCAAGCATTGACAAACTTGCTCAATGTTAAATGCTGCTGCGTTTACTTATTTTCACATTGGAATATGGAATGTGTTCCAGGGGCCACAAGGTCCCCCAGGGGCCGGATTTGGCCTGCGGGCCGCCAGTTGAATATTACTGCTCTAGGCTATACTCTGAGAGCAGCGAAGACGTGCGGGCAGCACCATCTCTACTGTAATTAATTAAATAATCAATTAATTAAGTCCAGACTGGATGGCCAGATTTTCATAAAACTCGGTGGAAATGATAAGTAGGCAGTCCCAAAGAGATGAATTATTTTATACTTTGAATATTTGGAAATAGCCAATCTGCAAGCTCACAACACGTCGCATGGCGATGCATTGTGCCCAAAATAGGGATGCAGGTTAAGCCAAATGTTTGTGCTAAAAAGGTCAAAAGCGGTCACAGTCAAGTTCGAGGTCAAAATTGAAATGGATGGGTGGATTTTGATAAAACTTGGTGAGAGTGATCAGTATACTGCTCTGAAGATATGGGTAACGTTTGATAAAACAAAAAGGGCAAATAACAAGGTCACCATCAATGGCAAGGTTAAAATTATATTATTACATCTCGGGTGGAAATGGCATATCTTAACAATTGCATAGTGTTGGTGGATATTATGTATCCTGTGAAACAAATGTGACACAAGCTTCTTCCATCTGGCAGAGTCAGGTTAGATATTATGCACCACTGAGTGCAATCTTTCTAGTTGAAGTATTTTAAAAATTGGAGTAAGATCTTTCAGCGTTGTTGGCTCAATGTTCATCACCCATCATCCTGTGCTGTTTGAAAGCACAAATGTTAGTTGAAGCAGAAGTGCTTGAAGTTTCTAAATTTGCATTTGTCTGTTAATCTCTCAAGACAGCATTTTTCCTTTTTTTCTCCGAATGGGTTCCCAGATTGGTGTCTAATTGACTTAGTTGATTATATAGAACATTGGTTTTCAAAGTGTGGTCTGGGGACCCCTAGGCCCTAGGGCCTAGGGGTCCTTGAGGGAGTTCCAGGGGGTCTCCAGCTAAATGATAGATTAGGCACCAAATGGACCCTTATGGGTCTGTAACTCTGAGATTGTACAAATGGAACCAAATGGACCCTAACGGGTCCATTTGGTTCCATTTGTACACTCTCAGAGTCAAATTAACATAGATTTCACAATATAAATTGGGGTCCAAGAGATAGAAATGCCATTAAATGGGGGTCCGTAGCCCTAATGCATGTCAAACTGGGGGGTCCTTGAAATTTAAATGGTTGAGAATCACTGCTAGAGCCGTAAAAAATCTTCTCTTATGGGGGTCCCTGGCATATCTTTTCAAATGGGGGTCCGCGGGCTAATAAGTCTCAATTTGGGGGTCATTGACATGAAAAAGTTTGAGAACCACTGATATAGAATACAGCAGAGTACCTCCATGCACACACTCTGTGTTAATTCATAAACCAATAGTCAGATTAACCAGAAAATAGACAACCTACAAACGCTTGTAGTGAGTGATGAAAATGTATTATGTTATTCAAACTGATTATTTTATAATCAATTAAATGGATTTGTTTGATTTACTGTCGATATAGCTGCAGGAGAACAGATACATGGGCTGACTGACTATCATATAAAGAAACACCAGCCAATCACTCCGATTAATCACAGGTATTAACTGCTGCACTGTAGCACGACTGAGTAGAAACAGAGAGCCAACTGACCTGGATTTATGTAACAGCGCTGCCCATATAAATCTATGGCTGCTCCCATTTTGTATAATGTGCTCCTGAACCAGCACTTTTTTGTGACGTCGTCTCGTGCCTCGGTGGTGATTTCACATATCGTTGCTGTTGGGCAGAAACCTCATATATTTTGTCATAAATTAATATGCCCTACTTCATCATGCAAGAGTGTTGCGCAAAAGTAGTCAAAATAGGCAGATCTGCAAGCTCACTCATAACACGTTGTGAGCTTGTAGATCTGCTATTTTCACGATTTAATGTTTTCTTTTCAATAATGAAAAGGAACAGTATTGGACATAGGGTTCCACCTGATATTACATTTTAAGTCTTTAAGGTTTAGGTTTGACAATGCATTTTAAAACCAGCACTTTTTTCTGATGTGGTCTCCAGCATCAGCAGTGACATTTGTACAAGTTGGACTACGTACGGTATATGATCTGTCATGTTAAGATTATTGGCTAATGGCTACAGCTCTGTATACGTGATATTACTGCTGACCTTTTTCCAAAGCATATTGTTTTGTGTTGGTCTTAGAGGAAGTCGTGCATGGAAGACAAATCTCACTGAAAACCGTCCCTGGTGAAAAGATTGATTCAGAGTGAAATTCAATTGTCTGTGACCTATTAACTGTGTAGTTGTGTTGAACTAACATTGAATCATTTATCCAGGTAAGCTCAGTAGTGTTTTAATGACTTTGGACAAAATGTAAACAAATGCTCAACAATCGGGACTTCTAAAAATGAAGCCATTACAGGCAAATATACTGTATTTTTATGTATTGTATTGTAGCGCCACCGGCGATGTTCACAGACAACTAAAGCACTCTCATCTGAGCCGCCCCCCATCAAGCAGGACGACTAGCATTTTGGTCAGGCCGGAGGGGGAATCGAACCCGGGGCTATAGACTTACAAGGGAGAGGCTCCCTAGCAAATGGTAGTGCAACAATCCTATCACTACAAGCCCCCCCCCCCTATTCTAGAAGCGCGTCCACGGGCTGGAGTCAGGAGCTAAGCTCCACTCACTGGTGGCCCAGGGGAACCTCCGCAACGTAAGTCCAGGGAAACTCCTGTGGGGTACACAACACACTATCTGCCAACAATTCAGCACCACCGATGGTCATAGACATCTACAGCACTTCCGTCTGAGCTGCTCCCCATCAAACAGGACAACTAGCATTTCGATCAGGCCGGAGGGGGAATCAAACTCGATGCCGTAGACTTACAAGGCAGTTGCATTATCCAGTCAGCTATAGAGCCAGGCTCGCTAGTAAATGGTGATGCAACTGGCCTGCCGCCTATGCCTACAGTATTTTAGACACTAATGGTTTTGCACATAGTCCCCATAGAGGCCATTCATGATAATAAAAAAAAAAACATTTAGCATGACGTGTTGCATTGGGATGTGAATTGCATTCACATTTGACTATCAAGTAAGTAAGGGCCAGTATGACATTTAGGCCCATATCCATAATCCACCTATAATGTTATACTTTATGTGTGGGGAGCCTGTCCTTTAATTAGGAATAAGCTCAGGTATGGTCTTTATAGCAATAATAAATGTAACTTTTTTACATGTACAGTGAGAGTAGGGGGGGGAACTTAATGTGGGCAGTGATCATAGGGCAACAGCTTTACGCACCAATATTACAACTCATCAGAGCAACCCTTTCTAGTTGACAATGACAATAAAGTTATTTAACCCTGCAAGGCCCAGATTCTTTTCAAGTTGTGATGATTCCTGGCTCTGTGGGGGGTATTTATATGCAAATATCCTGGCCAAAGGCATTGTAAGACTAAACAATAGGACCCAATGAAGATTTAGAGGTGAAAAAAATAAAAAATAACAGAAAAGAAAAATGATTTAAACTCATTTCTTTATAAAACATACATGTGATCGTGCGATCACACTGGGCCTTGCAGGGTTAAAGCATACGTACTGTATGGATTGGACACAAGATGCGCTACATCTTTATTGTGGTTTGGGCATCATTGAAATTGTTTCTCTCAGTTGGGAGAGGGTGACAACAGACATAAAACGTACGTAGAATTGTAGCTAATTAGATGGTGCGTTTTAATGAGTATGGCCTTTACTCACATTCAACAGTTCTCCGCGTTTCACAGGCGGGCAACATAGTCATAGATGTATACAGCAGTTTTGATTTTGACAACACATTTTGATTTAGTCTTTAGTCATAGTCTTTTTAATCAAATTCCATTTAGTTTTAGTCATATTTTAGTCATGTGAAATGTTTTAGTTTTTATCTAGTTTCAGTTGACTAAATATCAAAAGATTATAGTCAACTAAATCTACAGTTGATTTAGGCGACTAAAATGTATTTTGGCGGTGCATTGATGGCTGATTTTACACTTGGTTGCATGCTGAAAATAGCCGATCTACAAGCTTGTAGATCTGCTTTTCAGAGCGCAACACAGAGTGCAACCAAGTCATAGTTTTAGTCGACGAAATCAACACTGGTATACAGCACACAATGGAAGATCGATCTCTGTAAGTTTCTAAACAACACCCGTGGCTCTCCACGTGCAGCGGACAACAAACCACACCCCACACTGCCGCACACATAGACTCAATAAATATCATACTGGAAGTCCAGTCTGATATGTTGCCATTGGAGCCACGGTATTCCAATAGACTCCCCTGCATGTACTGTACATTACTCTACAGTCAGTAGACTTATGAGGACATGCTGTGCATACAATCTGTTTGCGGCCTCAGGCTCCTGCTGCTCTTACTGTCCAGTGATTTCCTTTCTCGCCACATGAAAACATTAACCTTGTTGTTTTGGCAAGGAAAATATACGTGCTCCTCATTTCCCAATTCCCATCCCTTTCCATTTCCCCCTGTCAGCCTCTCACCGAGTGTTTGTTCCCCCCAGTTGGCGGGGAGTCCGTGGCAGCATGCTCCACCGCGGCTCGCACCAGATGGGACATTGTTGAGAAGTAATGAGGGGGGAACACCTGCTTCTCTCTGTGAACCTCACTCGTTCATTTTCAGCCATTTGACACAACATATGCAGGATTGAACGTACGAAGCCAAGTGACCGTGACGAGAACAGGAACGGGATGACGGCACACCTTTAACAGTGCCTGCCACTGGGGCTTCGGTCCATTAGAAGTCCTGTTCAGTAGTTGTTCGGTTTCGTCTAATAGGCCGATGTGTTTCATTGTACACAGTTTACACTGAGGTTACCTTTTAGCAGCCGCTATAATTCTTACAACATTGAAATAAATTGGGCCACTTTTTTTGCCCTATTTAGGCAGGATGGTGTAGAGAGTCAGGAAGTGAATCAAAACTCCTCTGATTGGAATCTAATCTTTTTTTTTACCAAAATATCCAAAATGAAAAATCTTTCAAGGGAAACCAGCCTCCAGGCCAAGGAATGGCAGACCCAAGAAGAATAGCAAAAGCTCTCTCTCTCTCTCTCTCTCTCTCTCTCTCTCTCTCTCTCTCTCTCTCTCTCTCTCACACCAAACGCACAGAGTGGAGTTCATTAGCTGTATCTGTAGCTGTAGTGAGGCACTGATGTTAACCCTAGGATACTAACCGTGGGTGAATTTCACCCGAACAATTGTAATGATGTGATTTTCATAATGTTGCTGATGTCTGAGGTGGGCGGGTCCTTGGGGGCGCCTTCAGGATGCTCAGGGTAAAAGAAAATCCCATACTCCCACAATGGTCAGCTGATGCAATTAGACTGTGCCTTCAATGGACAAGGCTCACATGTCCCAGGAATGGGTGGACGAAAAGTTCCCAGCTCCATTGTTTTCTTTAGGAATATTTTTTTAACAATGTTTGATTTTGCAGATTTTTTTATAGGGTCCCCTCTTGATATCTGTTATTAGTTTTTTTTTGGTGAAATTTCATGTTGAAATATTAAAGAGGAGTACCTCAATTTGCCATGTATGTATTGTTGTACTTTAATATATTGTGATGAGAAATATTTTTATGGAATTTATTACATCGGGTAAAATATACCCACCGTTAGTGATGGTGTGACTATTTTCATTGTTATGGTTCCAGGGTCAAGGGCAAGCCTATCTGTTAGAAGCATACTTCAAAAGACGACAAATTTATTCCGGCTTGCAGAAACAGAACAGGATCTCTGCCGTTGAAAAGGAAAAGGCCATACTGTGTAGCTGAATGGGTAGAGATGCCATTTGGGAATCAGAAGGTCCACGGTTCAGCCCCGGTCCAGCCAGTTGAAGTGTTCCCTGAGAGCAAGACACTTAACTTAACCCCTAACTGCCCCCCAGACACTGTATTAATAACGACCACTGCTCCTAATAGTTAGGATAGGTAAATGCAGAGGACAGATTGGACATTATGTGCAAATGTACAGTGACAAAAAAAATACCCCAGTGGAGTGGGGCCTAAATCATTATTAAATGTATTGTACAATGCCAACATTTTATTCCAGTTATTGGGTTAAGTGGAGGCAACCATGCAAGGCGCCAACCTGCTCATCGAAGGCAGTTTGTGGTTCCATGCATGTCTTGCTCAAGGACACTTCGACACGAAGCCAGGAGGAGACAGGGGTCAACTGAGGAGACAGGGGTCAATTTGAACATTTCCCAGACAGCCACTCCTGTACCTCCTAAGGAATCTTTCTGTGTGTGTCTGTAAACAACATGAGGTCAAAGGTCGCAATGCAAGGTCCAGATTTGGCCCTACATGCTTATGATGCGTTCGTTCTCGTATCTCCGGCTCGTCCTGGGTTAGGAGTACTATTGTTCAATAGTTGCACACTGCTCCTAAAATAAGGATGAGTTAACCCATTCAATCCACAAACTCATCTGTCATTTCAAGATTTCTTTGGCTATTTTTGAAAAATCATGAAGATTTGGGAGGGGGTCCGTGGGATTGGCGGACAAATACATTTTGGGTGGTCCTTGACATGAAAAAAGTTTGAGAACCACTGATATATATAGCAACATACGTTTAAAGATAATAAACGGATTTAGAAGACATTTGTAGAATCCCCAGAAGCAAAAGATTTGAGTTACAAATGTTCGCTTCACATTTTTAAAAAAAAGTGTAGATCTACAAGCTCATAGCACGGCACTCTGTGCCGCGCTATGAGGTTGTAGATCTGCTATTTTTGAATAGCCAAAGAAATCTAAAAATGCATTGCAGTTATGTTTCAGTTGTTCAAATGTACTCGGCCAACACTCCGCCAACAACTAAAAGGGCCAACATTCATCATTATATTACTTATTCGGTGGATTTCTTTTCCTGCAGCAGGCCGGGGCACCTCCTGGTGAAAAACTATGACAAGCGGTGAGGGGAGGCCATGGCTCTCTTATAATACAGCGGGAAACATTTGCCGGTGGCAAGAGAAGCAGTAACTTAAACAAATAGCTTTGCATATCTGTCATAGAGGGCAGAAAATAACATTGTGTCATTAATCATGACCGGCGAGATATTGATGCCAAGGAATATAACAGCCATGTCAGTAATCACCTTCTGGCTGCTGTATGTGCATTATCTTGTATTGTATTTTGCTCATTCAGCTGTAATGGCATGTATTGTACTCTGCTAAAAACTTCATCAGCTGTAATCGCCATATTGATTTATTAAGGAATATTTGGGCAACTGGGGGCACGGTGGCGCAGTCGGTAGCGCTGTCGCCTCACAGTTAGAACGTCCTGAGTTCGATTCCTGCCGGGGACGCTGTGGGCGCTGAGGGCGCGTCTTCTCCTCCGCGTCATCAGCGCCCATACCCTAGGTGGGGTCGGCGAAAGGGCCTACTCTGTGTGGAGATTGCATGTTCTCCCCATGTCTCTCAGGGTAGTTAATACCCTCACAAAAACATGTAGTAATCCTGGTCACTATAACGCCTCCCCCGTGACAGCCGGGGCGCCTGATGGAGGGGAAAGGAACTGGTTGGAATAACGTGTTCCTTCCACGCTCGCGTTCCTTCCACCGGGGAAGCTCTCCACTGTCAGGTGATAAGAAGGTCACTTGGCTCTCATGCATTAAAGGAGGCATGAGCTCGGCCCTGGCCTCCCTAGGCTGGTGAGGGGAGTGTAGCGCCCAGGATCACTTAGAAAATTGGCACCGGGTGAAAAATAGGGGTTACAAAATAGAAGAGAATATTTGGGCAAAATGTCCCCTCCAGTGCTCTTAGTTATGTGTCTGACTATACCATCACGCTCATGCTAGCATATCAGACCTTTCCCAGCATGTTGTGTTTATGTTTGTATATCAGCCATGTGATCGAGCCACTTATACGCTGAGCGGGGGGGGATAGTCCAGCAGCATATACCCGCCGACTGAGAAGGCTTTTAAATGGCGCGCACACACTTCGCCTACGCGGTGCGCCACAGGAGTATGCTGAAGTGCTAATGGAGTTGACCCACTGACACAGCATGTGGGTGGCGGCATCTCCCTCGAGTGCATTTCTAGCTGTTAGCCACTTTCAACCCTGTGTCCCTATTTTGAGGTATGTTCAAAATGTAGAATTTTTCAGTTCTAAAAGAGTGATGTACAGAAAGGTCATGTGGGACTCTTATGTCCTGTGACTCACTGTGCCCTCAAGGGCATTCAGGTCAGCATTCTCTCCTCTCTACGATATAAAACATACATTAACCACTTTAGCCCTATTTTATACCTAGGATATTTGAAAATGGCCGATCTACAAGCTCACAACACGTTGTGAGCTTGTAGATGTGCTATTTTCGAACATATTTGTACTTTAACTTTTGGTACTTTAAGTACATTTTGATACCAATGCTTGTGTACTTTTACTCAAGTCAATTTAAACTTTTTTTTTTTACTTGTAACGGAGCTTTACTCAAGTAAAACATTTGAGTACTTTTTCCACCACTGCTCCCTTCACAACCAGCCCTAGCCCAGGGACAGACCTATAGCTGCTACAGTACATCGTTACTGCTGAAAAAAACTATTGTAACATCACTCTGTGGGTCAACTTGGAGATCTGCTATTTTTGGTGTGCAACGCTGCACAACCAAGCATACATTAAGCAGTAGTCCAATGTCAACAGAGCCTTTCGCCCATGACTGCTTCAAAGGGCAAAATAAAACAAAACGCTGCTCGCTGGCATTTCAGTTGACTGGACATGGATTTTCTCTCAATAAGTGAGCCATTTTCTGCCCAATCCCAAGGTCCCAGTGTTGACCCAGGCCTAGGGGTGCAGAAGTTTGCAGAGTTGCAGAGAGGGAGATGCATATAGCAGAGAGTATTAAAGCGGGCACCCAACGAAGGATGGCCCACAGAGGAGGCAAGGCCGTAGAGAGAGCTTGAATAATCAGTTTAATAACATTATCCAGGCTGTGCTCCGTGGCGCATGCACCCCGTTAATGGAGTGTCATTGTTAAACCGCCGCCTAGGCCGTTATTAACGGCGGCCCGCGGTCAGCCTCACACCAATAATAAAAACCACATAAAACCCCAACCATAACTTCAACAGACAAGCGTAATGAAATTTGCGGGCATCATGAGCATGGTTATGGTAATAAGCGATGGTACCATGGCGCGGCGTTAGGGGTTACAAGGCAACAGAGGAGAAAATTAAAACGTGAAGCTGTTGCCCCCCCCCCACCCCCCCTCCGGTGCGGATTTTGTGTGGTGGCAGAGTGGCTAAAAGGACGGCAGGGCCAGTAGAGTGGATAACCTCGCCAGCACTTAGAATGGTGGACAAAGTTTCGAGGTTATATGAGAGAGTCAGTCTAGACTAGAGCCTATTATGCTTATTCTCTGAATGTGCGTGTGAACGCGCGCGCGCGCGCGTGTGTGTGTGTGTGTGCGTGCGTGCGTGTGTGTGTGTACACTGGTGTGCACATGCAACCCAATTGCGTTCAGTAGAATAAAGTCACTGTAAAAAGGACAAAATATGTCTGAAGGTTTAAGTGACCGACACGCTTTGTGAATAAACTAATTAAATATTGGGAGTTTATTTTTCAGTGAGCAGAAACAGTAAACCTATTTTCTGTAATATTAACTATTTTTATATGCTGTGCATGCATACACACGCCCGCTCATTACGTTGTTTTGGCCTGTGCACTTGCTCACGTACCTGTTGTTTGAACTGAATGCATGTTTTTGTTTTGTTTTGTTGTTGTGCTCACTGCTCACAGACAGTTGGTAGGGGCAACAGGCACATACAAGGGCATCTGGCTCCAGTAGCCAACAATGCTCTGGAGAGAGGCTTTGTTTACTAGTGGATGAGAGAGATAAACAAGCTGGAGAAAGTCTGAGTTGTTCCAAGAGTTGTGTTTCACTGGATTATTGATATCCCCTATGCAATGCATGTAAGCAACCACTCACTGCACGTGTTTCAGACCGGTTCCTCACCCTTGCTTCACTGAGGAACCATAGGTTCTTCTTCCAGAGATTTACAGGCTAAGATTTGCACAACGGTACCAAAGACAGATGTCAAAGTTGCAGGACCGATGCTCAGGTGCCAGTCACACACCTGTGACTGGCACACACCTGTCTGCAAATGGCACCAGGGATGACATCAAATAGTGCGTAAGCTGTGTAACGGAACACCAGCTTCACTTGCCTTATTGCACAGGCCTTTTCCTGAAGGGACAAACGTGGCGTCTTTCCATGGGGGCAGTGTTGCTGCTTGGAGCATACACAAACTCGACAAAGTTGCAGGACCCATGCTCAGGTGCCAGTCACACACCTGTGACTGACACACACCTCTCAGCAAGTGTGTGCTGGCAGGTCGCTCAAAATAAGAGCGATTACCAACAGAGGCATATTGGGGGATTTAGGCGCATTTTTTGGAGGCGCTACCCACACGTTTAGCTGTGTTACTCATTCCACGGTTCCAGGGTGGAGGCATAATCTCATCTTCTTAGGGCTCCGTTGAGCCCCCCAAAAGATGTACCAAGAGCAGTTTTGAGTATGAGCTTCAGGAAAGTCTTGGACGATGATTTACATGCAGTAGGTGTAAGCTTGTGAAGGATGTGATAACGTGCTCCGGGATTACAGAACGAATGGCTGGAAAATTGGTCTGGTGATTTGTCCGATTCATGTGGGAATGTGAGGTGGTCAAACACGGAGAGCCAGTAAAAGAACTATATGCCCCCGAGGTAAATCTGAATGGATGAGGCCTGGATATGGACAGTGTGTGCATATGAATTAACCCATTAAGACCGGGAACGCATCTGTGTCATTTTAAGATTTCTTTGGCTATTCAAAAATAGCAGATATACAAGCTTGTAGCGCGGCACCGAGTGCCGCGCTACGAGCTTGTAGATCTGCTATTTTTGAAAGACTGTGAACATGTGTGCAAATCTTTGAATATATATATATTTTAAAGCAAACTTTTTTTTACACAAATCTTTGCTTCTGGGGGGTCCCTGGAACAACATATTTTGAGATGGAGGTCCGCGGCCAAATACATATCATTTTGGGGGTCCTTGACATGAACAAAGTTTGAGGAACACTGATATTATAGCAACATAAATATTTCCAAAAAACTGTTAGGATTTAGAAGACATTCGTAAAATCCCCAGAAGCAAAGATTTGAGTTAAAATGTTCGCTTTAAAAAAATACATATATTCAAAGATTTGAACAAATTTAGCAGATTTTTTAGCACAATAGCAGATCTACAAGCTCATAGCGCGGCACTCAGTGCAGATTGTGTATCTGCTATTTTTGAATAGCCAAAGAAATCTAAAAATTACACGGATGCGTTCCTGGTCTCAATGAATTAAGCTAGTGGTGGAATGTTACATAGGGAGAAGGAAAGGGCAAATGGAAGGCGGTTGAAACTATATTCCATCCAGTGAGGTACTGACTGTACTGTATAGGAGGAAAGGGATGTCATCATGGGAAGCTGCAATAAGAAGCAAGAGGTGAGGATTTAGAGTATGAGCGGTGTTAAGGGTATGGATTTCTGGGATGAGAACCTGGACAAAGAGTCAGCGGGGTGCCAAGGAGTCAAGGTGTAACAAAACGTGCTCGGCTTTTATGATATATATGGATATAATGGATTCAGGCAGCGAATAAAATACATGAGAGCCAGCAAGCTTGACCATCCTTTATGTATGATGTGAACTGCAACTATACGTCGGTTGACCCGAGATCAAGTTTTTTTTTTGAATATTATCTCAAAACGAGTGGTGAAAAAATCCTTTTCACCACACTGCTAAAAGGATGAACGCAGAAAGAGTTTATTTCTATTGCGGTCCTTTAAGGTGAATGTATATGTAAACTGCGAGCTAAAACATATTTAGTCAAATGCAAAACAACAATAACAATATGGTAGAAATATGGAACCTGCCGCAACAAAATTATGGTTGTAATTAGGTCCAGCTGTTATTCAGTCAGCTCTTACACACACACACACACACACACACACACACACACACACACACACACACAAATATACCACCATATCGTTTTATTATGTTTTTTTATGCTTTCCGGGCACAGGCGATACTGTGCAGTACCACCCTCCTCCTGAGTGAATTATGAACACACACACACACACACACACACACGCACACACGCACACACACACACAGCTCCTCCTCCTTGTGTCGAAGCGAGACACTACAAACTAACTAACTGCTCCCTGCCATGTTGTCTGCCCACTATACTTAATTGAACAGAGTCCCCCCGGGGCCTGGGCTCTATACTATAGGCCCCCTCCTGCTATTTTCATAGCAAATGCAAGAAAGTGATGCCATAGACGTAGCTCCATTCTGCAGAGTTCATCCAGGGCTTGTGGTTCTGAAGCTAAAGGCCACCCCGACTGCTATTCTAAGCACGTGAGGATAGAAAGGATTTATCTGGTGGAATGAAATGACATACTATGGATAGCAAAAAAACGATGTCACCGGCGGTGACAGCAACCCACGTTTGGTGCACCTGAGCGCGACGGGGACGTTGGAGATCAACAGTGAGATCCGTTGTGTTTTCTCAACAGGCAGAGAAGCATGAAAGGTAACAGAATTCAAAGTAATGCCTAAAAAACTCCGCCGGAAGAAACTCCTCAGTTTTTTCTCGACTGTCAGGGGAAGGCTGAGTTCTGAGAATAGAGAGTTCAGAGAGAGTAGGCCTGTTTAATTTGGGGCGCCGACTAAATAAGATGAGATCATCCTTATTGGGAACATTGTGGATATTTGTCTTTGGCTTCACGGGTTGGTTAAAACACAAGTAATTACATTTGCTATCCTATATTGGCTAATGGGTGGGCAGCTCTCAACCCATTCTTTACCTTTTATCGTCTATTTAGTTTTGTACTTTCTTTTATTGTTTTTGTTTTTTTCTTAATACAGTTGATTCCTTCCTTTCTTTTATATGTAAGGCGACTTTGGGTACTTAGAAAAGCAATATAAATCTGAGCTGCTATTATTATTATTTTTTGTATTTTTTTTTTTATCCCACGATTTTGTAACCCTTTTTCACCTGGTGCCAATTATCTAAGTGATCCTGGGCGCTACACTCCCCCCGCCCAGCCTAGGGAGCCCAGAGCCGAGCTCATGCCTCCTTCAATGCATGAGAGCCAACTGACCTTCTTATCACCTGACAGGGGGGAGTTTCCCCGGTAGGAAGTAGTGCATGGAAGGAACACGTTATTCCAAACAGTTCCTCTCCATCAGGCGCCCCGGCTGTCATGGGGGAGGCGGTATAGCGACCAGGATTCCTACATGTTTTTGTGAGGGTAATAACTACCCTTTGAGACACGGGGAGAACATGCAAACTCCACACAGAGTGTGAGCTATTATTATTGTTGTTGTTATTACTATTATTACTGTTAATTGAATTGTTATGATTCAGTCAAATAATATAAGCCATTCTGAGACTCTGGTTTCAAATATATGATTTTTATTATGAAGAAAGAAATTCTGCAAATATGCTAAACATACACCACTCTGCTCTTTATTTGTTGCTATGGAACTAAATCGATACAGTAGAGGAGAGCAAATATTATCAGAAAATCCACAAATCCACAAAAAGTACAGTCAATCAAACAGAAGAAAATATAAGAGTGCAAAGAGCTTCACTGCTGTCAGTGGTAACAGAGAACATAACAAAAACATCTCATATGCACCTGCAAGCAGTGGTAGAAAGTAACTACGTACATTTATACTTAAGTACAATTTTGAGATATTTGTACTTGAGTATTTCCAATTTCCAATACTTTTACTTCTACTCCACTACTCTCAGAGGCAAATATTGTACTTTTACTTCACTACAATTATTTGAAAACATTAGTTTAGTTACTTTGCAATTATCACATTATAAAATACATACCACTTAAGCCCTAATTTATACATAGGGTATTTGAAAATAGCAGATCTACTAGCTCACAACGCGTCACATCGCGACGCGTTGTGAGCTTGTAGATCTGCTATTTTCAAATGTTTTTGTACTTTAACTTTTTGTACTTTAAGTACATTTTGATACCAATACTTTTGCACTTTTACTCAAGTCAATTTTGAATTCCGGACTATTACTTGTAACGGAGTACTTCTGCATTGCGGTGTTGATACTTTTACTTAAGTAAAACAGTTGAGCACTTTTTCCCACTCACTGCCTGCAGGTGCTTTGTGCAAACGTACAAAATGTCACAATGATAAACATCAGTAACTACATAGCCTGCATAATATTCCCATAAAACTATCTGCAAATAAAGCCAGCTCCTAACAAAAGGGCCAATCAATTACCTTTACCGTCAAAAAAGAACTTCCGATTTCTAAAGCCCCAAGGTTGCAAAAGTGCTGCTCAAGAGTGTTTTCGCCTCTCAAGGTTATGAAGGAAGTGTGTGTGCGGATTATTCTCCATCTCGTACGGTTCACAAAGCCCCCCCCCACCCAGCCCCTCCCTTACTCCTCCACTTTCATAACAGCGTTGATCTCTATGTAAGTTGCAGACTCAATCGATACAGAGATGAAATTGCCCGCCTTTTATCCGAGACACTTATTACAGACTAGTCTCCACCTGTTAAAGAGGAAGGTGGTTCTCTTCTTCTTTCCGTAAAACAATCATTTGTCCCTTTTACTTTTAACCCATTAAGACCGGGAACGCATCTGTGTAATTTTTTGATTTGAGCTAAAAAAGCATTATTTTACACTTTGGGCTATTCAAAAATAGCAGATCTACAAGCTCATAGCGCGGCACCGAGTGCCGCGCTACGAGCTTGTAGATCTGCTATTTTTGAAAAATAGTGAAAAATGTGTGCAAATCTTTGAATATATATTCTTTGAAAGCGAACATTTTTAACTCAAATCTTTGCTTCTGGGGGGGTCTCTGGAACAAAACATTTTGAGATCCGCGGTCATAAATACATATCATTTTGGGGGTCCTTGACATGAAAACATTTGAGAACCACTGATTATAGAAACACACTTTTTTCAGAAAACTGACATTTTGTAGAATCGGAAACCTCAGACCTTAATGGGTTAACGCCCAGCTTGTTACTACTTCGATTTCACTCTCCCGCCCGGTAGTCTCCAAATACCCTCCCTCTCTCCATTCCTCCTCCTCTCTATCATTCTATTCCTCCCTCCTTTCAAGCTCTTCCTCCCTCTTGCCTTGCCCTCCACGGTGCAACCAACCGCAAACTCCGTGCCATCATCTCCCTCATTAGTGCCGTCCTCTCCCCGCCGCCCCGCCGCCCCGCCCCCCGCCCCGGCCTTCACTCCCTGTCCACCCACCCGTGTTTTCCCATTTTTCTACCCCCCCCCCTCCTTTACACCTCCACTTTCATAAGAGCGTTGATCTCTTATTATGCAAGTTGCAGAATCAATCAATAAAGATAAAATTGCCCGTTTTTTTTTATCCAAGACACTTATTACAGTCTCCACCTGCAGAGAAAGGAAGCTAACACCCCCCCCCCCCGGCATTCATCCTGCTCTCCACAAAGCGCTCAGACAAGAGGTTGGTTGTCTTCACAGGTGGAGGGCAGTGACTCTGCACTGCCTTTGTAGATGGGCTTCTTCTGGGAGTGGTCGTCACTGTAGAGAGGGGGGGGGGAGAGAGGGAGAGAAGAGAGAGGGGGGGAGAGAGAGTGAATTGGAGGGGGGGAGTGGGAAGAGTGGGAGAGAGAGTGGAGGGTGGATGGAAGAGAGGGAGAGAGAGAAGAGAGGGGGAGGGAGAGAAAGAGAAAAGGGGGAGAGAGAGTTGGAGGGGGTGGAGTGGGTAGAGAGGGTGAGAGAGGGAAGGGTGGATGGGAGAGAGAGAGAGGGAGAGAGAGAGAGAGAGAGAGAGAGAGAGAGAGAGACGTGATAATCATTAAATCGACCTGCCTCTGCACGGCACACAGTAGGTGCACCAGGGAAGTATACAGTATGTGAGAAAATTATAGACTAGAACCCTGCAACGATCGACCGGAACAGCCGAACCCGCCGACAGACAAGACACGCGTACACACACACGCGCACACGCACACACACACACACACACACACACACACACACACACACACACACACACACACACACACACACACACACACACACACACACACACACACACACACACACACAGCTTTTACATACCACATTGGATTGAACATGCATGGCCACAAACACGCTCACATCACACCACGTACGAGGCAGACGCCTACAGAGACGCGCTGAGTAGCTGGCGCCTGGGCGGGGGGGGGGGGGTGGGGGGGTGTAGCCTGTAATATGTTCTTGTTCCAGGAGAACACGGGCATGAAGAGGTTAACGAGCACATCCGTATGAGAGGTCACGGCACTGACAACTAACAACGCTGCCTCGCATACAGCGTTTAATCCGTGAACGCATCGATCTCTGTCATTTTATAGATTTCTTTGGGCTATTCAAAAAATAGCAGATATACAAGCTCATAGCGCGGCACCGAGTGCCGCGCTATGAGCTTGTAGATCTGCTATTTTTTTTGAAAGATCGTGAACGTTTTGTGCAAATCTTGGAATGTATGTTTTTTAAAGCGAACGTTTATAAAATGTTTTTGTTCCAGGGACACCCCCAGAAGCAAAGATTTGAGTTACAAATGTTCGCTTTAAAAACGTACTGCTCAAAGAAATGTAGGGAACACTTTGATCCCTTAATTATTTTGAGTTTTCATGAACTGTGTACATACTGCTAACAAAAACAGCTCAAAAGAATTGAGGGATCAAAGCGTTCCCTTAATTATTTTGAGCAGTTATATATATTTATATATATACACATTTTAACGATATTTTTGTTTTTGTCTAATGTCAGTTATCACTGCAGGAGCTTTTTAAAATAACTTTTTATTTAATTACATTTTTTGAAGAGTACTGTATTAGTTTTATTGCATTAAAATGGAGTTATTAACCAGGGCTTTTTCTGCCAACGAGGAGAGTGGTGTGAAAGCCCTATGGAGAGTTGGGGGGGGGGAATGGGGGGGGGTCACAGAGAAGATCAAAGACAAGGGTCAAGCCCGTCGAGTCCACTGAGACAGACGCTAATGTAGCTTTTAAAACACCTTTAACTATACACACCCTATAGTATCCATATTCTGGGGTGAACGTTTGGCAAAAAAAATAGCAGATCTACAAGCTCACAACGCGTCGCTTTGCGACGCGTTGTGAGCTTGTAGATCTGCTATTTTCAGCAACGAGATAAAGGGAGCGGACAGAGTATAGACTGAGCCAGGGGGGGGGGGGGGGGCAAGGTCAACTATAGTATATAAGGTGTTTAAGTGGTTAAAGAACACACACGCGTGTGTGTGGGTGGTCTGCACACTTATATAAGAGAGCCAACGTACAGCACTGTATGGGAGCAGACAGCTCCCACACACACACACACACACACACACACACACACACACACACACACACACACACACACACACACACACACACACACACACACACACACACACACACACACACACACACACACACACACACACACACACACACACACACACACACACACACACAGAGAGAGTGGGTAACGGCCATCATCAGCATGCGTGTACACTCACAAACTCATGCACATACGCATTGGCCTTGGTGTGTCAAATATGCCGGAATGAAAGATTAAGGCAATAACCATACAAAATACTGTATGGACAATTGCAGGATAAATGATGGAGTCTGGGAGAGGATAAAGCACTATAAACAATGACACGCACGTGCGCGCACACACACACACACACACACACACACACACACACACACATACACACACACATGCACACGTACATAGACATGGTAATGTGCACATGCAAAAATATGCACCAGCACACATTCCTGTGTACACACACGAGGTGGCGCGCAAACGCACGCACACACACACACACACACACACGCACACACACACACAGTAAAATTTAAGTCCGGCATCGTAAAGCCTGACACATTTTCACACTCTCGGAATGAAGGATTTTTCACGGTGAACAAACACGGGTTATCCAGCGGGAGAAGATGTTAAACATGTTTGTGAAAGAGATCATTACTAAAGATTAACCCTTTATGACCGGGAACGCATCTCTGTCATTTTTTAGATTTCTTTGGTGCTATTCAAAAATAGCAGATCTACAAGCTCATAGCGCGGCACTCACCGAGTGCCGCGCTATGAGGTTGTATATCTGCTATTTTTTTTTTAAATCGTGGACATTTTGTGCAAATCTTTTAATATATATATCTTTAAAGTGAACATTTTAACTCAAATCTTTGCTTCTGGGGGATTCTACAAACGTCTTCTGAATCCTAACAGTTTTTTATTTTTTATTGTTAAAAACTAAATGTTATAGCAAAAGACTTTGCTATAATATCAGTGGTTCTCAAACTTTTTTCAAGGCCGAGGACCCGCATATCAAAATATGTTGTTCCAGGGACCCCCTCAAAAGCAAAAAACAAATGCGCTTTAAAAAAATATCTCTATAAATATATATGCAAAGATTTGCACACATTTTCACGATTTTTCAAAAAATAGCAGATCTACAAGCTCGTAGCGCGGCACTCGGTGCCACGCTACGAGCTTGTAGATCTGCTATTTTTGAATAGCCCCAAAGAAATCTTAAAAATGACACACAGATGCGTCCCCGGATTGAATGGATTAAACACACACACACACAAAGAACAGACAAACAACCCCCCCCTCCCTCCACCCCCCTCAAGCGATCCATCCATATTCTTACATGGGGCCCTTGGTGGTCTTGGCGAGCTTGGCCCTGCGGCACAGGAACGCGCTCATGGTGATGACGAGCAGCAGAAGTGCCAGGATGGTCCCCGAGGTCATCAGGATGAGGTACCCGTCACTGCTCTCCCACCAGCTGGCAGTCACTGAGGAGGAGGACAAGAGGAGAGGGATGGAATACATCACCGCAGGGCTGATACCGGGAGCTATGGCACGGCCGGCGGCCGCTACAAGCCTCAGGCAAACACACTCTCTGAAGGTAACATGTTGTTATAGAGGGAAGACAGACTGTGTGGTGTACACACAGTGTTGATTAGGGGGAGATAATTATTATGCTTAATCCGTTATGAGCGGGAACGCATTCTGTGTTATTTTTGGGATTTTAGCTATATCCAGTATTTTATACTTTTGGCTGTTCAAAAATAGCAGATATACAAGCTCATAGTGCGGCACCGAGTGCCGCGCTATGAGCTTGTAGATCTGCTATTTTTGAAAAATCTCGAAACTTTGTGCAAATCTTTGAACGTATAAATTTTTTGTAAAGCAAACATTTGTAAATCTTTGTCCCTGGAACAAATTATTTTGAGATGGGGGTCCGCGGGCCAAATACATCACTTTGGGAGGTCCTTGACACGAAAAAAGTTTGAAAAAACAGTTAGGATTTAGAGGACATTTGTAGAATCCCCAGAATAGAAGCAAAGGTTTGAGTTAAAAAAAGTTAGCTTTAAAAAATGTATATTCAAAGATTCGCACAAATGTTCACGATAATAAAAAAAGCTTGTTCACAAGCTTATAGCGACAGCGTGTCCCTCGGTGCAGTGCTATGAGCTTGTATATCTGCTATTTTTGAATAGCCCAAAGAAATCTAAAATGACAGAGACGCGTTCCCGGATTCAATGGGTTAATTTATAATCCGTGGTACAACAGCGGCTTGTGTAGAAAATAGCCGAACTACAAGCTCACAACGCACCGCATCGTGAGTTTCATGCCTTTGAGCAGTGGTGTGTTCTACCGCGTTACGCTATCTACGTAGTGTGACCTGCAGAAAAGTCTCGTAGCCAAGCGTAGCCCTCCAAGAAACCGTCCGAGGAAGCGTATGTGATACGCAGGAGGAGGGGCTGGGGGGCAGCGAGAATGTAAACTTCACTTCAAATAGCCTTTTTTATGACGATAATGTGGAGTCTGAGCTGAGTTTCGAAGTAATTCACTCATAGAGCGGTTATTTCATTCGGCAACCACACGTGCGGAATAAGGGAATAATTATAGTATGCCCTCTGAAAAAGCCTAGAACACACCACTGCCTTTGAGCGTAAGTGTGTGTAAACTGAGTGCACTGCCACGTGTTGTGTAAGGTTTAGCAGAGAAAACCTATTACAGAACAATTAAATCAATACAATCTCCCAATGTACAAGACAATAAAAAATAACAGACAAGATGGGTATATGGAACCTGCGTGCTACAACTGAATTAGCCAGCTCTACGGAGGACTTCAAGTTAATAATAGACCTAATGGACTTAAGGCTTGTGGGTAACCCATTCCACACTCCATACTGATTGCACTATACATTGTATGTACATATTATGTGCACTTAAAGTTACTTACTTATTTGATTGATTGAACCGTCAATGTTTTTGAAGGTTCTCAACAGCTTTAAATTAATTTCATGGTAGTCATGGTTTCATGGTCCATAATTGAGCTGTTGGTGTCTTCACATGCTGGGGAGCAACGTGTTATTATGTCTGTGGTAGTCTCGCGTGGCCAGACCTCCCACAATTTTCAAAGGTTTTCGGTCATACAGTCTGGGACTCGGATAGCCTGGCATTGGCCAGACCGATAACGTGGAACCACTCTCACGTTCCTCCCCGGTATCAGTCTGGACTTCGGCCCATAGGAAGCGAGTATGAGAAATCAGAAAATGATCGGGCCAATCAGTGACTGCGTTTCAACTGCAACAGTGATAAGCATCAAAATCATTTTCTGATTTCTCATACTCGCTCCCTATGGGGCCGAAGTCCAGACTGATACCGGGGAGGAATGTGAGAGTGAATCCACGTTATCAGTCTGGCCAACGCCAGGCTAGGACTCGGAAGCTCTGATCATGATTAAAATATAAAGCGGATATGAAGCCTCCTCCCCACTTCCGTTTCGTACTTACAGTAGCGCAAATCTATTCAAATATAAATGAAAATCATCTAAGTATACTGTATATAGCTTGCTGCTTAACAGAAATGGAAATAAAAAATGTTCATGTAAAGATATGTTAAAATATATTTTCATGAACGGAAGTCCCAGTTTCCTCTCTCGCATTTCGGGAGGTGTAGTTCCAGACTCTATGTAGCGTTCGAAGATTGTGGAATAGTTACTAGTTACTACGCGAGACCATGTCTGTGTGTACACCATGTTGGAAGTCGGACAAATGTTATTTAAATGGTGTTTCTAGTGGTGATTTCTACCTCTGGCATGAGGGGGAGGTACGGCAAGGACACGCCACTATTGCTCCCTGTCACTTCCAATGATGAGAAAGTGTTATTTCCACTATCTTAAAAAGTTATTACCTATTTAATTAGTACATGGGGCTTCCATGTGCCAAGATACGCGGCTTCGGCAAGGAGAGCGCTGACCGATGAGTCAATTGCCGCATTAATATGATATCTTGTACCATAATAAATAACGTGCGCGGATCGTGATTGGCTTAATTGTGGTTTCGTGGAGGTTGCGTGATAATTTCTTTGCGATTGCAATCGTGAGGATTATTATGAATCTCGTCGGGTTGATTGGCCGGCGTTTAGAAAAAAAACCAGAGCAATCATCTCAGGTCGTTGATAAAGATGATGAAGACAGATGAACTGCCCTAAATTGGATTAAGTGGTGAGGTTGTAATGAAATTAATTCTCCCACTTGCGGAGGGCCTTGACTTTTCCCTGAGACATTAAAAATGTGTCTCTCGCTCGTAGCAGATTTACGTAAAAGACTGTCGCTTCTCCTTAAGTCTCGTTAACCCCTTCAATCCGGGGACTCTCTCTGTCATTTTTAGATTTCTTTGGGCTATTAAAAAATAGCAGATATACAAGCTCATAGCGCGGCACTGCTATTTTTGAAAAATCATGAAAGTTTGTGCAAATATTTGATTTTTCTTTTTTTTTTAAGCAGACATTTGTAACTCAAATCTTTGCTTCTGGGGGTCCCTGGAACTAAATATTTTACAGATGTTCGCTTTAAAAATATATATATTCCAAGGTTTGCACAATTTTTCAAGATTTTTCAAAAAATTGCAGATCTGCAAGCTCATAGCGCGGCACTCGGTGCCTGCGCTACTATTTTTGAAAAGCAAAATAAATCTTAAAATGACGCAAATGATGCTTTCCCGGTCTTAAAGGGTTAATACTGCAACCAGGTAATGCAAGGACAGATGTTGTTCACTTTTGCACAGTATGTTTTTATGTATCGACTTTTCCTGTGATGTACTGTATAGGCTGCGTTTCCCTGTGCATTAAATACTATGTTCTATCAAACATTTTGCAAAACTTTGTAAAACATTGTTTATTCAAATGGAGAGGTGTCTCTCCCTAAAAAAAGAAACTCTCCATCCGTATTGATTTGAAATGCTTTTGTCTACTCAAAACAAGATCTGCAATCAATAGGCCCATGGTGCTGTGAAACTGACGAAAATAGATACAGTCCAAGAGAGTACGTGCACACATCCAAACAGACATTTTATCAGGTGCAGTAGAAAAACTAGAACAACAAGAGACAAGCTGGATATCTGCACAGTGTTCTGGATGCTCCCAAAGCTAAATGTATTAACCCATTGAGGCCTGAGGTTCCGATTCAGCAAAATGTCTTCTAAATCCTAAATGGTTTTCTGAAAAACTTTGTTTCTATATCAGTGGTTTTCAAACTTTTTCATGTCAAGGACCCCCAAAATGATATGAATTTGGCCACGGACCCCGCATCTCAAAATATTTTGTTCCAGGGACCCCCAGAAGCAAAGATTTGAGTTAATGTTTGCTTTAAAAGAATATATATATATATATTCAAAGATTTGCACACATTTTCACGATTTTTCAAAAATAGCAGATCTACAAGCTCATAGCGCGGCACTCGGTGCCGCGCTATGAGCTTGTAGATCTGCTATTTTTGAATAGCCAAAGTGTAAAACGATGTTTTAGCTCAAATCAAAAAGTGACACAGATGCGTTCCAGGTCTTGATGTATTAAGTCTACAATGTTTTGACCACACTGATTTTTGACAGGTAACCTACATAAAACATTCATACACCTGACAAAAACCTTTCTGTACCGAATGTTCAACCACTTAAACCCTATATATCAGGGGTCTATACTAGGCTCCCTCCTTCCCCCCCTCTACACCAAATATCTTCTGCGAAAGTAGCTGATTTGATGCATCTTGACCTTGTAGATCTGCTATTTTAGGCGAACGCTCGCCTATTTTTGCTATTTCCTATTATAATTACCATGGTAGGGATGCTAGGTTTCATGCGGTTAATACATTTCACTTTGAGAGCATCAAAAACACTGCAGATATTCTAGCTTTTCTCTTCAACTTACAAAAAACATTAATGCTTGCTTTTCTCTCACTTTTTCCTGGTTTCACAATGTCCTTCTGTCTGTCTGTACGATCTACTGATCTGATTGTCCTTCTGTCTCTCGGTCCTCATACATTTCTCTCCTCAGTGGGTTGACCAATAAGTATGGAAATTGCACAACAATGGGCATTGACAATTGGCCCATGCAGGGAGTGACTAGAAAGCTGTTTATTAGCATTTATATGAGCTCTCACTCAATTAACCCATTACGACCGGGAACGCATAAAAAAATATGTCTCAGATATATCTAAAAAAATAGCAGATCTACAAGCTCGTAGCGCGGCACCGAGTGCCGCGCTACGAGCTTGTAGATCTGCTATTTTTTGAGAAATCGTGAACATTTTTCCAAATCTTTGAATATACATTTTGTAAAGCGAACATCTGTAAAATATTTCGTTCCAGGGACCCCCAGAAGCAAAGACTTGAGTTAAAAAAAGTATATATTCAAAGATTTGCACACATTTTCAACATCTCTCAAAAAAATAGCAGATCTCCAAGATCTATATGAGCTTGTATATCTGCTATTTTTTGAATAGCCAAAGGAATCTAAAAATGACACAAATGATGCGTTCCCTGTCTTAATGGGTTAAGACTGCTGTGGGTGGAGCTGGGAGAGCGGTGCCAGGGTTAATTCATTGGCAGGTGTTTCCAGCATGTGCTCTCTCTCCTTTATAGTCGCCCGCTGTACCTGGGCTCAGGGCTATAAAGACAGCACCAGAGAGAGAGAGAGAGACATAAAGACAGCACCAGAGAGAGAGAGAGAGAGAGAGAGGAAGAGAGAGAGAAGAGAGAGAGAGCTGTCTCAACAGTGCAAACTTCTAAAGGACTTTGATTTAAACATAGCGAGCAGCAGCAGACCCAAGGCTGGCATCAATAGTGTCAGCAACGACCCCACAGTAGCACTCACAGTGCTATACTGTGACATAACGACCAGTCGACAGACAGGGACTTCTATACAGCTATAGGTGGTGGCCGTTCTCATGCATTTCTCTCCTCAGTGGGTTGGTATACTGTATCTTAACGCGGTGCCGCGCTATGAGCTTGTAGATCTGCTATTTTTGAATAGCCAATGTATAAAATAATGGTTTAAGTGGTTACACAGATGCGTTCACGGTTTTAATCCATTAAGACCTGAAGCCGATTCTACAAGATGTCTTCTAATTCCCAAGAGTATTCTGAAAGAAAACTGTAGAAAAAAGTTTCTATATCAGTGGTTCTCAAAAATGTTCATGTCAAGGACCCCCAAAATTATGTTTGGTCGCGGACCCCCATCTGGTTCCAGGGACCCCCAGAAGCAAAGATTTGAGTTAAAAATGTTCGCTTTAAAACAATATATATTCAAAGATTTGCACACATTTTCACGATTTTTCAAAAATAGCAGATCTACAAGCTCATAGCGCGGCACTCGGTGCCGCGCTATGAGCTTGTATATCTGCTATTTTTGAATAGCCAAAGTGTAAAATAAAGCTTTTTAGCTCAAATAAAAAAGTGACACAGATGCGTTCCAGGTCTTTAATGGGTTAAAATTGATTGAAGCTTATTTTTTACTTTCCGCAAATGTAAGCTGTTTATTTGCATCTTTGCCCACAGGCTATGGGATCTGTAGTGAGCCAGTCGTGGTCTCAAGTCTCATGTCTGCACATAGTTTGGCGGTGTGCGTCCCCGAGTACCAACTATAGTAATTCAAATTGATTATTAAACTGCCTCGTGGCTAAACTGTCGGTTCCTTTTTGAGTATACTGTATGTTTCTCTTACTCTAATGGCTAACATAAACGTGGGCAGGTTTTCCTCTCTCAATTTGTCACTCATTATCACTACTAGTTATGATCGGATAATTGTAAAAGGCAATATCAACAACGTCCATGTAAATGACATGACTGATGCATGCGAAAGCCAATTACACGTAGCCTGCGAGTTAGTTCTGGCAGATGCACTCGAGAGGTTACATGCATGCTCATTCTATGTGGCTGTTTACAGCGTCATGCAGACCCATACAGTACGTCATACACTGACGTGGCAGTCCGCTGTCCAATCGGGCGGGTTATTTAAGTTGCACTTACATCTGTGTTCCGTCCCTCTTTGTGTCATCATGGGTGTTGTCATGCGGCGTTTGCTCCCACCACCACCCCAGCACCACCAGTGGGCTCTGCTATCGGTTCTGTTCCCCATGGGGGGGTTGTTATTATAAATCTATCTCCCTGCTCTTAAAGATGGTTGTCTTAATTGTGCTGAGCAGGGAGAAAAATGTAGCAGAGCCTGAACGCCAAAATAAAACATTACATCCACTCTTGTATTCTCATTCTATTGTTTCAATATATTTGTCTGTAATATTGGTTCAATCTATTTGTGAGTTATCTGACAGAATTACATTGATATTCAATATTTTAGTGAGCAGCGTGTTACTGGGCCTACACGCAACCATGGTAACACATATCTAGTCATCTCAAAAGGGATACATGTCTCTGATCTATTGGTGTCAGATATACTGTATTATGTCTGATCGTTGCAGTATTTTTTCTGTGTCTTATCGAATTCCATAAGAATTCAACCTGAGATTACATTTAAAGCTCGGCACCTGGGCACCAGAGCAGCACTGCTGTTTAAAAAGGAAAGAAATAACCAGAGTTCTCAGTTCGCCTTGATCAACGGGAATGTAATATGAAAACAGCGAGAAAAATCTGGGCACTCGGAAAAAAGGGAGGAAAAATGTATGATAAGCATTACTAAAAAAAATGGCTTATCAAAGAAAAAAGTGTTTCAACCACAGAGGTTTTTCATGAGGACGTAGTGACACAATATCATATCATATTATAATACCATATGATTGATTGAATACTTTATTAGCAGTTTGCCCAAAAAAAAAGGCACATGAAAGTACAGTTCAATACAAGGTCTGCTAAGAGGATTTTAAACCCAACAAAGCCTATGGCTTGTTCCCATTGGGGTCCTTTGTACCGAACTCATCGAAATATAATCCTGCTATTTCCTCATGTTGAGGATGGATGATATTGATTACCCTACAGCTGATCAGAGTCAGACCTACAGCATACACCAATTCACTCTCTCCCCTAAGCCAATGCCCACTGAGCCCCCAACACTGAGCTTCATAAAAACCACTAAATCTAAACCACCTGCCCTGAACTTTTCACAGCTGATCGGCTTATTGCTATTGAATTTTAGATTTTCTCTGTGCTCTGACGGGATATTAAATTATTTCCAATTTTGAACAGTGCTGTGAGCACTGTGCTTGTTCTGACCTTTCTGTTGTGATGAGAATAATGTCAGGTTACCTCATATTTAACCCATCAAGACCGGGAACGCATCTGTGTCATTTTAGAATTCTTTGGCTATTCAAAAATAGCAGGTCTACAAGCTCATAGCGCGGCACTCGGTGCCGCGCTATGAGCTTGTAGATCTGCTATTTTTGAAAAATCGTGATTTTTTTTTTTTATATTCTTTTCCAAAAACTGTTGGATTTAGAAAACAATATTAGAATCAGCCTCAGGTCTTAATGGGTTAAAAATCATCTGTGAAAAAGAAAAATAAGCACGGCTTCTACTTAACACTTGACCAGCCGCTCCATAATCACTATAATATTCTGCGATCAAGCGGATCAAGTGTCAGACTCAGGTGATGTACAGAGTGCTTCAAGAACAGTTTCGTGCCATTTATAACATAACTGTCTTGAACAGGGCATACAGAAATCTGTGAAATGAGGTTCATGCAATTGTTGCTTTATTAAATGTTGTGCTTTTTTGTATGTATCTGCATGTAAGTACAAGGGGGTGGGGCTAAATGTTTGTCCCTGTCCTGTAATGTTGAGCTGAGAAAAGCATTATCTGAGTAATAACAATAAAAATAAGAGTCATGTCATCTAATCCAGTGGTTCTCAACCGGTGGTCTGGGGACCACCAGTGGTCCTTGGGGAGTTACCAGGGGGTCCCCAGCAAAATGAGTTAACATCCCGTCACAATCATTTTAACCACTTTAAAATAGCAGATATACAAGCTCATAGCGCGGCACCGAGTGCCGCGCTATGAGCTTGTAGATCTGATATTTTTGAAAAATCGTGAAAATGTGGGCATATCTTTGAATATAAATATTTTTTAAAGCAAACATTTTTAACTCAAATCTTTGCTTCTGGGCGGTCCCTGGAACAAAACATTTTCAGATAGGGGTCCGCGGCCAAATGTTTTATCAATTTAGGGGTCCTTGGCATGAAAGATTAGATTAGATCTAATCTAATCTTTCGTAGGAAATGGGGTGGATCAGCAGCCTATGGTATTTATAAATAAAATAAAAAGATTTGCACAATTTAAACTTTTTTAGTTTTCTCCACTTTTTCACTTTTTTTTTCAAAATAAATAGTTTTGGCTACATAAGAACCCAAATCCTCAAACCAACCAGCACACTGGGGTATTTCACAGTGTTAAAACAAAAGTATCCTTTGAAAAGGCTTCCTAGGTGTTTTTAGCTCCGCTGTGTGTGTTTTCTAGGTATCTGGAGTCCTTTTACCTGGCAGCACAGTGATGCTGATGGTGCGGCTCTTGATGAGTGAGTCCATGATGGGGTGCTTGGCACGGCATGTGTAGTTCCCTGCCTCCCAGGCCTGCATGTCCTGCAGCTTCAGCTTAGAGGACGGCAGGATCCAGTCCACACCCTGCAGAGAGAGAGAGAGAGAGTGGTGTACAGTAACTAAGTACATTTACTCAAGTACTGTACATATCAAGTACAATTTTGAGGTACATTTACTTTACCGGAGTATTTCCAATTGCCTATGCTTTCACTTCTACTCCACTACATCTCAGGAGGCAAATATTGTACTTTTACTCCACTGCAATTATTTGGAAACTTTAGTTACTAGTTACTTTGCAGATATATATTGTTACATTATAAAACATACATTAACCACTTTAGCCGTATTCTATACCTAGGCCATTTGAAAATAGCCGATCGACCTACAAGCTCCCAACGCGTCGCGATGCGACGCGTTGGGAGCTTGTAGATCTGCTATTTTCAAACTTTAAGCACATTTTGATACCAATACTTTTGTACTTTTACTCAAGTGAATTTTGAATTCCGGACTTTTACTTACGTGAAAGAGTACTTCTACATTGTAGTATTGATATTTTTACTTTAGTAAAACATTTGAGTACTTTTCCCACCACTGGAGACAGTCAGACAGACATGCTTTAATAGGACAGACCGAGACAAGAAGATAATGACAGAGACGAATCAAATGGCAGTACAGGGCATAAACAAGATATTTCTGTGTTGTTGACACGTTACTCGGGCAACCAAAACTTTCACAGCTACAAGCTGTGAATACATGAGAGACATAATGGAGAATGAAAGACAAGACACACAGACAGACAGACAGACAGACAGACAGACAGACAGACAGACAGACAGACAGACAGACAGACAGACGGACAGAGAGGCAAAGCAATAGGGACTATCAATGGGAGACTTCCTTTATTGGCGTTGGAGTTGTTTGTTGCCCTCAGAGAGTCAACAAACTCCCACAGCTACACGTTTCGCTTGTTCTCTTTGATCGACTGACTGAGTGAGTGAGCGAGAGATGCAGAAGAAGGAGAGGAAAGCTAAAAGACACAGAAAGAGATTACCAAAAAAAGAGAGCGATAGAGACAGATGCCAAGAAGCAGATGGAGTGAAAATGCCATAACCAGTAAGAGAGAGAGAGAGCCTATAAGAAAGGCGTCCAGAGCATGGCCACATTTTCTCTTTATTGGCTGAGTTTTCTGCAGCGCTGAGAAAGTAAATGAACTCCTAAACAAGATGTACTTACCCAAGAGCACAAAAAAAACAGATAGCAGGGAGGAGGGGGAGAGAGAGAGAGAGGAGAATGACTGGCCCCAGAGAGACAGCCAAGAGAAAGCCAGAGAGATGCAGCAACAGAAAAACATCCAGAGAGAAAAGCAGAGACGGAAAAGAGAGAAATAACCGTTGCCAAGTGAGTGATGTTGCGGGCCCTCTCAGGGCTATCTGCAATGTCCCACAAAAAGGGTATTTACCTGAGCGGTAATCCCGTCGAATGGGCACACACATCAACAAACGAGGCAATAACCTAAATAACGGCATCATCGGCGAAAGAGAAAGAGAAGTGCGACGACAACACGCCGTTAAAAACAAGAGATAATGAGATGGCGAGGGAATGGGATGAATTGTTGACACGGAAATAGCAGAGAGCTATTATGAGATAGAGGCCCGGCACGAGGGGAGAGAAATAATAGGACAACCACGCTGTACTGTATTGCAAAACAAAACAAACAGGAGAAAGTGGAAAGGGAGAAAAAAAAAGACATTACACCATGCAAATGATTTGGCTCCTGTGAGCCTCCGCTCCTGCCAAGAAAGTCCATTTCAATTTGAATGGGTCTGAATTAACCCGTTGAGACCGGCAACGCATCTGTGTAACCACTTTGACCATTATTTTAATACTTTGGCTATTCAAAAATAGCAGATATACAAGCTCATAGCACGGTACCGAGTGCCGCGCTATGAGCTTGTGGATCTGCTATTTTTGAATATATATTTCTTTAAAACATTTTTTTTAACTCAAATCTTTTCTTCTGGGGGGCCTGGAACAACATACTTTGAGATGGGGGTCCGCGGTCAAATACATATCATTTTGGGGGTCCTTGACATGAAAAAGCTTGAGAACCACTGATTATAGCAACATAACTTTTTTTTTTTTAAACTGGATTTAGAAGACATTTGTAGAATCCCCCCAGAAGCAAAGATTTGAGTTACAAATGTTCACTTTAAAACATATATATATATATACTCAAAGATTTGCACACATTTTCATGATTTTTCAAAAAAATAGCAGATCTACAAGCTCGTAGCGCGGCACTCGGTGCCGTGCTATGAGCTTGTATATCTGCTATTTTTAAATAGCCCAAAGAAATCTACAAAATGACACACAAATTGCGTTCCCGGTCTTAAAGGGTTAAGAGGATTTCCCATAAAGGCCCAGGTCTGGCACAAGCAGCGTTTTGTATGCAAATCCACTGACTCCCAAAGCGGCGGACCGGGCTCCCGCTCCTGTCATTACCGGGGGCCAACATGCCCGCGGCGGCGCCTGTCTGTCAAAGCGGGGCCTCGATCGTCGTGGCCGCCGTTTTCTGCCCCTTAGCCGTCCCTCACAAATACTGTAGTACTGAGGACGTACATAAACAGCTATGGACAGTGCACTGTGTCACACCAACATGCACACGCGTGTGTGCTCATTATGTAAATAAAACACAGATGCAGGCACACAAACACATACACGCATACGCTCATTACATCTTCCCTCCATTGTGTTCAATGTGTTATCTGTCCGTATCCAGAGATTTTGATGTGATTTATGTCAACGTGTTGCACTAACCCATTGAGACCTGGAACGCATCTGTGTCATTTTTTTATTTGAGCTAAAAAGCAGTATTTTACACTTTTGGCTATTCAAAAATGCTACGAGCTTGTAGATCTGCTATTTTTGAAAAATCGTGAACACTTTTTTTACTCAAATCTTTGCTTCTGGGGGTCCCTGGAACAACATGTTTTGAGCTGGGGGTCGGCAGCCAAATACATATAATTCTGGGGGGCCTTGACATGAAAAAGTTTGAGCACCACTAACATAGAAACCTACGTTTTTTCCAGAATACTGTTGGGATTTAGAAGACATTTGTAGAATCGGTTTCAGGTATTAATGGACTAATAGATGGACAGGGAAATCAAGCGTGCTTGGTTTAGCAAAGCTGCTGTGCGTCCAAGATGCACACGTCAGTCACATTCCTAATGAAAAGGAATAGAGGCAGTGCTTGTATGTGTGCCGGGTAAAGATAATAATATTAAACTGGCATGGATAAAACACACCATATAAGGTACAAACTGTATTGGCGCCGGCGGTGTAAAATATCCACTGAATTGGATTGGGACTTGTATAAGCCAGTGTAAAACCCGATTAGAAGTGACCCTTTAACAAGTGTATTAACATATCAAAGGTGAATAACAAAGGGAGGAAGTTGTCAATTATGTTTCCCGTCTCTCCCTAGGAAACGTCTTTGCTGGAGCGTGATTATGTAATACCCCTGCCCCACCACAGGAGAGCAGCGTAACTCACCGCACTCAACCACTTTACAACTTTAAAAAGGAGGGTTCTTAATTCCCTTGAAAGGTGAGGCGTTTGTTCATTTTGGTAAGCCCCCAAATGAATCTATCCACATAATAATTTGGGGGGGTTTACTGGCTGTTGTCTAAATGCTAAACCAGTGTTTCCAAACCTGGGGTCCAGGGCGCCAAAAATAATGTCTGTTTGGACGCGATCTGGGAACCCATTGGGTGAGGTGGTCCAATGTGTTGTGGTCTCAACCTGGTATCCCTGTTTTGGGCATGTCATTATTATTGTCAAAAATAGTCAAATGGAAACATTCGAATTTAACCCATTAAGACCTGAGGCCGATTGTTACTTATGTCTTCTAAATCCTAACAGTTTTCTGAAACAAACACTTATGTTTCTATATCAGTGGTGCTCAAACATTTTCATGTCAAGGACCCCCAAAATGATATGTATTTGGCCGCCGACCCCCATCTCAAAATATCTAGTTCCAGGGACCCCCCCAGAAGCAAAGATTTGAGTTAAAAATGTTCGCTTTAAAATGATATAAATATATTAATTTGCACACATTTTCTAGATTTTTCAAAAATAGCAGATCTACAAGCTCATAGCGCGGCACTCGGTGCCGCGCTATGAGCTTGTATATCTGCTATTTTTGAATAGCCAAAGTGTAAAATAATACTTACAAAAATAGCCGTTTTGTAAGCTCACATCGTGTCACAATGCGAAGTTGGTTGTGAGCTCGTAGATCGACTATTTTTGCTATTCTTTCTTATGAGAACTATTGTGTGTGTGTGTGTGTGTGTGTGTGTGTGTGTGTGTGTGTGTGTGTGTGTGTGTGTGTGTGTGTGTGTGTGTGTGTGTGTGTGTGTGTGTGTGTGTGTGTGTGCGTGTGCGTGAGTGTGCACACGTGGGGGTCTCAGCTTTCCTTTGGTCAGATGTAAGAAGCGGGGGCTTCAAGGGAAAAAAGGTTTTGAACCGCTGGTCTAAAACCTCATTAAAGCTGTTAATCCACAGTTAGTGGGCAAGCTGCTGTCCCCCCCATGCCGTCATGGGGGTCTCAACCAGCCTATATAGGCTTGAATAAACAGCCAACCAAGTCCAGAGGAAGAGAGAATGGTGATAGCCAGGGCTTGAAAGCAGTGGTGGAAAAAGTACTCAAATGTTTTACTTAAGCAAAAGTATCAATACTGCAATATAGAAGTACTCTGTTACATGTAAAGGTCCCGAATTCAAAATTGACTTGAGTAAAAGTACAAAAGTAGTGGTATCAAGTACTTAAAGTACCAAACTTAAAAGTACTAAAATGTTTGAAAATAGCCGATCTACAAGCTCACAACGCGTCGCGGTGCGACGCGTTGTGAGCTTGTAGATCTGCTATTTTCAAATAGCCTAGGTATAAAATAGAGCTAAAGTGGTTAATGTATGTTTCATAATATCATCATTTATATCCGAAAAGTATCTAGTAACTAAAGTTTTCAAATAATTGTAGTGGAGTAAAAGTACAATATCTGCCTCCGAGATGTAGTGGAGTAGAAGTAAAAGCAGGGGAGAAAGAGAGAGAGAAAAAGAGAGAGAGAGAGAGAGAGAGAGAGAGAGAGAGCTAGCGGAACTGAATGGAACGGAACGACGTAAACAGTGTGCTTGAAGAGAGCGAGGAGCCAAGGAGAGTGGAAGACAGTAGCGTATGGTGGGTTCTAACGTGGACCGGGCCAGATTCTTAAACCCCCCTCGCGGTCCGGCGGGGGGGGGGGGGGGGGGGGGGGGCTCGCGCTCGCGCAACGATGGTTTGACGGGGAAACCGGTTTTTAATGGCCACCCATTAACAATCCGGCCGAATGCAAATAAGCCCGATTTGAAAACAAAGGCGAATTTCTGTGGTTGGCTACAACAGAGTGGGTGATGGGGTGCTAATGTTGTTATGTTGATTTTTTTTTTTTCCCCTGGGGGAGCAGAGTTTTCCAGACCGGGCCATGGCCCCATTGGCCTCTATGACGATACGCCCTTGGTGGAAGAGAGACCCCGAGGCAAGCTAACAAGAAGAACTCAGAGAGAGGAGAGGATAGAGGAGAGACAGAGAGACAGAGAGAGAGAGAGAGAGAGACAGAGCCTCCAGAGCCTTAATTTAACAGAGTTCAAGCCTCACCTCCTTTGACCACTGGTACTCGGGCTCCACCGATGACCTGCTGCTGCACTCCAGCTCCACACTGCCCCCTACAGGCACCTTCAGGTCCACCACGGAGCCCAGGTAGCCCCTCAGGCCGGGCTGGCCGTGCATGATGAGGTTTTCCATGTCTTAGAAGAAACGACGGGGATGGAGAGAGAGAGAGAGAGAGAGAGAAGAGAGAGAAGAAGATGAGTCATTACCAGGCACTGATGGAGAAGAAGATGAGTCATTACCAGGCACACAGATAGAACAGAGGACTGAGTGTACCAGTACACTGGAACGCTGTGCTTTCCTGAGAAGACGGGGAACGTGCGTGTACATGTGATGATTGAGGTGATGTTAGCGGGTAAACACCAGGCGGTCTGTAAAGCGCGTTTGAGTATCTAACACCCCCCACCCCCCATCCCCATCCCACTCGCCCGCACGCAGTGGTGTAAAGTAACTAAGAACATTTACTCAAGTACTGTTACTTCAGTACAATTTTGAGGTGCTTTTACTTTACTTACTGGAGTATTTCCAATTGTCTATACTTTTCCTTCTACTCCACTACGTCTCAGAGGCAAATGTTGTTCTTTTACTCCACTACAATTATTTGAAAACTTTAGGTACTAGTTACAGATATAAATGATGACATTATAAAACATACGTTAACCACTTTAAGCCCTATTTTATACCTAGGCTATTTGAAAAAAGCCAATCTACAAGCTCACAACGTGTCGCGATGCCACGCATTGTGAGCTTGTAGATCTGCTATTTTTAAACATTTTAGTACTTTTACTTTTGGTACTTTAAGCACATTTTGATACCAATACTTTTGTACTTTTACTCAAGTATATTTTTAATTCCGGACATTTTCTTGTAACAGAGTGATTCTACATTGCAGTATTGATACTTTTACTTGAGTAAAACATTTGAGTACTTTTTTCCACCACTGCCCGCTCGCACAATGGTTCAAACTCAAACCCAGCAGTGATCGATAGCAGTGATAATAGCCATCATCTTCTCACAGTCTTTAGAGGTGCAGTGTTGTGAATAATGGCTCATTTTCGATAGACGGCCGCGGCCACGGCGCTCATCTGGGCTTGTGACTCGCTCTCTCTCGCTCTCTTTCTCTCCCTCTCTCTCCTCTCTCTCTCACACTCTCTCGCCGACTCCCGCCTGTTGTCCATCCTGATCATTGGCTGTTATTGATCAGCCACACGAGGCAGAGGAGCTTATCAAACGGAATTAGAGTCGATTGGAGGACTGCTGAGAGGATAGGCATAATCAGGCTGTATGACACCAACCGTGTCCGTGCCTGTGGTTTTAAAAGCAAGCACTAAGGGGCTGATTTGTACTTAGTCGTGTGCTGGTGTCACACTGGCTGGTGTCACGCATCGAAAATGGCCGATCTATAAGCTCACAACATGAGCTTGTAGATTGTCTACTTTGGATTGTGCTTTCATAATAACTCAATCGATCATAACATTCTTGACTGCGTTCGGTTTATCACACACACACGCACACGTTGTGTAGTGTAATGCAGTATCTCGACCAATATTAAAGTTACACTATGTAACTTGCACGTCCTACCCCAGATTCACAGCCAGGTGCTTCAGGTAGTACTACTTGTCAACCTGTAGGTTGTGGACAAACCAGACCACTGGATATAAACGTCTCAAAAGAAGAGCAGACCAATTACCAATTAAAGTGCTTTATAAATAAAATGCATTATTATTATTATTATTATTACCACCGCCCCAATAAGTGTAAGTTACTGTACATTACGCAATCATACTCTACCACAGTGGTTCTCAAACTTTATCATGTCAAGGACCCCCAACTTGACACTTATTAGCCCGTGGACCCCCATTTGAAAAGATACGCCAGGCAGGGACCCCCCATAAGAGAAGATTTTTACGGCTCTAGCAGTGATTCTTAACCATTTTAATTTCAAGGACCCCCAGTTTGACATGCATTAGGGTACGGACCCCCATTTAATGGCATTTCTATCTCTGGGACCCCAATATATATTATATTATATTGTAAAATCAATGTTAACTCTGAGAGTGTACAAATGGAACCAAATGGACCGGGGATAACGGGTTCATTTGGTTCCATTTGTACACTCTCAGACTTACAGGCCCATAAGGGTCCATTTGGTTCCTATCCATCATTTAGCTGAGGACCCCCTGGAACTCCCTCAAGGACCCCACTTTGAGAACCAATGCTCTACCATACAGATTGGTCAAAATAAAATCGTACTCACTAAAACAAAGTTTTAACTATTTAACTATTTATGTGTTTTTTTCCATCCCTCGCTGTGGAAGAAAAGCAATGTCTACCATGTCTGACTGATTGACATTCCCTCCCGCTGTCTGCATGGGCGAGGGAAAGATCTCAGAGTGTCAGACTTGTCTATGCTGTCAGCTTGTTTGTTTTTCCCTCCATGTTCTTTCAGGTGGTTTTATGTTTCCTTCCTAGTTGGAAAGGGTATAGTATTACGCATCGTCATGCCACCGACTTCTTCCCTTTTCAGAGGATAAAATGCCGGCTGCACTGTGATCCTCGTTTGTGCATTTCTTATAGGCACTGCCGTGGTTTGGAGTGAGTATATCCGACAGACAGGAGAGACAGACAGCGATCAAACTTTCTCTTTGTCTCTCTTGAAATCGCTGTTCTGCAGAACTTCGACGAACAACTTTCTACACCAGTGGTGGAAAAAGTACTCAAATGTTTTACTTAAAGGAGGAGTTCACCCAAAAACATGACTTATTTTCTATCAATTACACACCCCATGAAGCCTTGATTTCATGGATTTATTTTTGTTTTTGTGGCATTCCTAAGACAATAATTTGATGACCGTGTGTATTTCCGGTAGGAGACACAAATAATCTACTTTGTGTCTCCTACCGGATACATTAGCCGGTAGGAGACAGGAATCAAATTATTAGCTTAGGAATGCGACAAAAACAAAAAAGAATCCATGGATTCAAGGCTTCATAGGGTGTGCAATTGATAGAAAATAAGTCATTTTTTGGGTGAACTCCTCCTTTAAGTAAAAGTATCAATACTGCAATAAGAAGTACTCTGTTACAAGTAAAAGTCCGGAATTCAAAATTTACTTGAGTAAAAGTACAAAAGTATTGGTATCAAAATGTAATTAAAGTACCAAAAGTAAAGGTACTAAAATGTTTGAAAATAGCAGATCTACAAGCTCACAACGCCTCGCGATGCGACGCGTTGTGAGCTTGTAGATCGGCTATTTTCAAATAGCCTATGTATTAAATAGGGCTAAAGCGGTTAATGTATGTTTCATAATATCATAATTTATATCTGAAAAGTATCTCGTAACTAAAGTTTTCAAATAATTGTAGTGGAGTAAAAGTACAATATCTGCCTCTGAGACGTGGAGTAGAAGTAAAAGTACTGAAAACTGGAAATACTCAAGTAAAGTAAAAATCCCTCAAAATTGCACTTAAGTACAGTACTTGAGTAAATGTATAGCTACTTTACACCACTGTGCATTTCACAGTTATAGGCACTACCTTGGTTTGGAGTGAGGAGAGACAGACAGCGATCAAACTTCGTAACCTCGAAAATGTTCATCTCTCTTGAAATCGCTGTTCTGCAGAACTTCGCCAAACTACTTTCTACACACACTTTCCCTCTCTCACTCTGCGTCGGCACTGGCACACTCACAATGCACTGTGATGTTCAGGACCTCCGAGGCGTTGCCGGCATCAGACACACAGCGGTAGGACCCGCCGTGGTGCTCCGTGATGGGTCCTTCCACGAACAGCCGGCCTTCCTCGCGGTGGGAGAACAGGGCTCTCCAGGGCCACCAGCATCGACCCATGTACCAGTTATCTTCATCCGGCAACTGAATCCATAGGGACTGGAGGTGGAGGGAGAGAGAGAGAGAGAGAGGGAGAGGGAGAGAGAGGGAGAGAGGGGGCAGATAGGTATGCAGACACATGTCAATAAAAGGTGATTACTTTCCAAGGATGGCCTGGTTGACACGTCTCTTTGGGCTTTCTAAGTAGCACTAATCTGATAATCATTGCTTACCGTGTCTTGATCAACATGCAGATGAAAAGTCTATATAAATGTGCTCAACAAGAGAGTAGTAACAGAATAACAGAATTATGTCAACAAAGCTAGATAGAAGTGAACCACATGGGCATGTCATTATGCTAAAAATATATATATATATATATATTATTATTATTTTTACGCCTTCATTCCAGAGAGAGATAGGGAAAGTAGGCCGACAGGAAACGGGGAGAGAGACGGGGGGGACACGCAGCAAAGGCCGCCGGGAACGGGAGTCAAACCCGCGGCACACTGCCAGCCCGGACCGCCCGGACCGCCACGGCCCAGGCCATGGTAAAATTTTCAACAATAAAAAAACTACAATCTAACATTTATTTTTGCACCATCGTATAATGAATTATAAAATAGCACTTAAGCGGTTACTGTAAAACACGTTAATCCCATTCCAGGTACCAACAACATGATCACAGTACTTCTTTGACTCCATCCTGAACCAAAATACTAAGAGAATGAAGAATTGAACAGCAAATAGTTTCAGACACCAGAACGAGGTTAGATGGCCAACAAGCACAACATATGATTCTCACTCTCAAATCGTACTATAGAGTGAAAAGTTGGGACAAAATTCTGACCGTGTTTCGCCCGTTGGTTTGACAGGGTGTCAGAATGCCTTGACAAGCAGCAGTGTTTTGCAGTCAGTAATGAGAGACAGAGTCAGACAATGTGGAGCCTGTTCTCCTTATCACTAGCGCTTACTTGTAGACCAGTCTACTGTCTTGAAAATGTTGCTGAAGAGAAAACAGTTTACTATAAATAGAAGTCTTGTTCAATGTTAAGCGTATACAGTGGAAGTATGACTATGAATGCAATTATGAATACTAATGTTTCTTAAGAATAAATGACGTGCTGTCATAGCAGTTTGACTGAATGTGAGTCACATTTGTTAGTGATTTCAACATTAGATCAGGGAGTGCTGTTAATCGGGCAGAGGAGCGTGTGTTTTGGCGCCTTTACCCATTCAATCCAGGAACGCATCTCTGTCATTTTATATTCCTTTGGCTGTTCAAAAATAGCAGATATACAAGCTTGTAGATCTGCTATTTTTTTTTAAGAAATCGTGAAAATGCGTGAAAATATTTGAATATATATATACATTTCTAACTCAAATCTTTGCTTCTGGGGGTCCCTGGAACAAATTGTTTTGAGATGGGGGGGGGGGTCCGCAGACAAATACATATCATTTTGGGGGTCCTTGACATGAAAAAAGGACAGTGGAAGAGAGACCCGAGGCAAGCTAACAAGAGAACTCAGAGAGAGGAGAGACAAAGAGCGGCCACCAGAGCCTTAATTTACAGAGTTCAGCCTCACCTCCTTTGACCACTGGTGCTCTGGCTCCACTGAGTACTGTTTAGAGTACTACTAAACTAGTTAGGATTTAGAGGACATTTGAAGAATCCCAAGAAGCAAAGATTTGAGTTAAAAATACATAAAAAACATATATATTCAAAGATTTGTACACATTTTCACGATTATTCAAAACAATTAGCAGATCTACAAGCTCGTAGCACGGCACTGAGTGAGCTTGTAGATCTGCTATTTTTGAATAGCTCAAAGTATAAAATAATGGGTATAGCAAAAGAATGTAAAATTACACCGTATGCATTCCCGGATAGAATGGGTTACGCCATTGAGACGGTCGATGGTCGAGTTGGATGCCCATGGACCCTTTATATGGGTCTGTAACTCTGAGAGTGCACAAATGGAACCAAAATGAAACCTACCGGGTCCATTTGGTTCCATTTGTACACTCTCAGAGTTAAATTAACATAGATTTTACGATATAAATTGGGGTCCCAGAGACATAAATGTCATTAAATGGGGGTCCGTTGACTTCATCTGACCCTGTAGCCTTGTGTTTAGCACACTCACCGTCTTGCGGAATTCAAAGTGGACCTGGCTCAGGTTGAGTTCAGGACCAGAGACCAGACAGTCCAGGACCACCCTCTCATAGCGCAGGACCGGCTGGGTGGGCCCCTTGATGGACAGGGTGGCTAGTGGACAGAGAGACAGCGATAGAGAGAGGGGACAAAGACAGACAGAGATATTCAGGTTTGCATGTTAACTCTTTAAGACCGCCCGGGAACGCATCTGTGTGTCATTTTTAGATTTCGTTGGGCTATCCAAAAATAGCAGATATACAAGCTCATCGAGCGACACCGAGTGCCGCGCTATGAGCTTGTAGATCTGCTATTTTTGAAAAATCATTTAAAGTTGTGCAAACATTTGTTTTTATTTTGTTTTTTTTGGCGGACATTTGTAACTCAAATCTTTGCTTCTGGGGGTTCCTGGAACTAAATATTTTACAAATGTTCGCTTAAAAAATATATATAATCCAAGATTTTGTCACGAATTTTCACGATCTTTCAAAAATAGCAGATCTACAAGCTCATAGCGCGGCACTCGGTGCCGCACTATGAGCTTGTATATCTGCTATTTTTGAATAGCCAAAGAAATCTAAAAATGACACACAGATGCGTTCTTAATGGGTTAAGTATTTAGCTGGTAATCTTATCCAGTGGGACAACCATGGAATAAGTTCCAATGAATGCCTATATTACCGATATTGTATAACAGCCCTGCAAATGAGTTCAAGGCTCATAGCTGCAGTTCTCAGAAAAATACATTTAAAAACAGATTGTGTAAGGGAGAAGCGTTGCTACCATAACAGGTACAAAGGCAAAGAAATGCGAGTGAAGGAAAAGGAGTGGGGTACTGTAGATTGATTGATTGATTTTATTTGACAATTTCATCTTAAAAAACATAGGGCTGTGCTGAGAAAGCTAAAACAGCGCCCATACATAAACAAAATAAAAATTCAAGATAACACAATACATTTTCCACTGTGGTCCCTTAGGGACAGGGGGTTGTGGGCAGGGCAGCAGTTCTACAACGGCAGGAATGGCACCGTAGCATACAATAATATTATATACCATAATCACCTGGGTCTACACAGCCATACTCGGTATGCTATTCATTTATTTGTATTGACCTTTATTTAACCAAGAGGAGGAAAAACAACATTAAGATTAAACAATCTCTTCTCTAAGGACGCCCTAGTAATTTGTAGTAGTTCTACAACTCTCTACCGTGGGTGGAGACACATAACCATGGAAATAGTCAAACACATACAGTCTCTCGCAGGGCTAACTTCTACCCCGTGGAATAACATTGAAATTAAACTGTTCCTCAGTCTAGATGGCTTAAACAGATAGATAGATGCTTATTGATCCTGGGGGAAATTCAGGTGTCATTGCAGCAGTGCAGTATACAAGAGCTACACAAGCTACAAAACGACCAAGTGTACGTGGCCTGCTCCATTGCTGCAGAGTCATCGTTGCAGTGTGTTGCTCAAGCCACACACTGCGTAAATGAAGAGGATAGTGTTACACATCAGGGAAATGCTTTGCAGCATGATTGATGCTTCTCTGCGTCATTGGAGCGCTGAAAAACGTTGATGCCAGCTCTATACATTTTTTTGTAGCGTGTCACACCCGTCATGCAAGTGTCCGTTTTTGGGTGTTTTGTAGCTTCATGTCATTGGTAGCCTGTTGCTTTGTCGCTGCTTGTGTGAACGCAAAATCAGATAACACCTGAAGCCGATTCTACAAATGTCTTCTAATTCCCAACAGTATTCTGAAAAAAACGTATGTTTCTATATCAGTGGTGCTCAAACTTTTTTCATGTCAAGGACCCCCAAAAATTATATGTATTTGGCCGCCGACCCCTATCTCAAAATATTTTGTTCCAGGGACCACCCAGAAGCAAAGATTTGAGTTAAAAATGTTACAATATATATTCCAAAATTTGCACACATTTTCATGATTTCTCAAAAATAGCAGATCTACAAGCTCATAGCGCGGCACTCGGTGCCGCGCTATGAGCTTGTATATCTGCTATTTTTGAATAGCCAAAGTGTAAAATAATGCTTTTTAGCTCAAATCAAAAAGTGACACAGATGCGTTCCAGGTCTTAATGAGTTAAGGGGGAATTAAACTCAGTTCAACACTTCTGGAGTTATTTTCAACCATACTAACAACTAACTAACTAACTGGTATTTTAACCAGTGGTTCCATACTTTGTGTGCAGTGACTGACTGTGCACTATAGGCAGTTTTCAAGTTGCTTGATTCAATATTTAGTTATTTGATTTTCATTTGCTCAGAATATCAAATAAAAGCCAATTCAACTTCAAAACACGTCCCTGGTTCTGGTTACTGATTGTCCTATACTGAATGGGGAGACCTTCATTTTTTGTATTAGTTATTTCAATATATTCATATTTTTTGTAATGTAATGTTAAATGTAAAAAAAATGAAGGTCTCCCCATTCATTAGAAGAACAATATCAGTCACCAGAACCAGGGACGTGCGTTTTCAATTTGTCTAACGTGGAGTTTGAAGTTGAATGGGATTATATAGGAGGGGGCGTGTGTGATCAAACAAATCAAAATATTGAATCAAGCAACTTAAAAATGGTCTGGGGTACACACACAGGTCAGAGTAGTCATGAAAATGACTCCAGAAGTGAAATGCCATTTGATTAAAATACACATCAAAAGTGTGAAACAGTTTGCACAAGTTCATTATTTATTTTGGTTATTGATTGCAGCATGGATCAGCACTGACTGGCAGTGCATATGGGGTCAAGGGAAAATCATTGACTTGTTTTAAAGGCACAATTCAGGATTGTGTTGAACAAATACATTATAATGTTATATTCACATACATTCTTATGATGGATGATTTGTACATCATGGATTGATGATTTGTACATGGAAAAACCCCTCCACAAAACAATGTTAATCCTTCTATGAAGAACTGAGTCAATCACCCAGAGAATTAAAAACATGTTTTCACTTTCTATTTTTATTTTCGTGACCCATTTTGTTTATATTTGGTTCACTGCATTGTGCCTTCAAGTGTCAACGCCCCAAGCACATTAAAACTACAGCGTTCTTGTGATTAAGTGTAAGTTCAAGCGGGTTGTTTACTCAGACAGCAACCAGCCACTTCCTCTTCCACTGTGCTTTGTTTCATGATAGAAACTGGAGCGCTGCCAAAACACCCATTGCCAAGCAGTGTAAGCACCACTGACCACAACACTGTGGTTCCCTATTGGCCAGTACACAAACATAAACACAGAATGAATGCACTTGGTTGAGAGAGAGAGAGAGAGAGAGAGAGAGAGAGAGAATCAATTTAATCATATATACTGTACGAGTGTGTGTAGTATATAGCAAGGGTTGGCAACCTTTTCAGGCATAATATGATCACTTAGCCGATTTCCAAAGCTGGCGTGTCCTCCCAGTGCCAGACAGTGAAAACCACCATTGCTTTTATGACTTATTATAGACTGCTAATTAGAATAATACACGCATAAATAGGGCTGACCTTCAAAGTTTGAGCGTCCTGGAGCAACGCTTAGAATTAATCTAAATAATCGACAATGGAGGGGGGAGGGGAGGGGCATAATTTAAAGGTAGGGTTAAGTGATATTTTTGGGTAATTTTGTTTTTGTTTGTTAAAAAGGTTAAAGTACTATATCCTGATAGTAATCATTGCTACAGAGCGTTTGTTCGGTCACAGGGATCTCTCCAGCTCTTTAGTAAACAGAATATAGTACATTTTCAGGTAGGTGACAAAATGTAAGCCAATCAGGAGAGAGCATTGAAAATGCATTTTCTGTTTAATAAAGAGCTGGAGAGACATGGGAGACTCCTTTTACTGATCAAACACTCTAAAGCAGGGGTAACCAACCAGTCGATTACGATCTACTGGTAGATCATCAAAGCCTTCTAAGTCGATCGCGGGGTGGGCCCGGTGGCAGACGGGCAGCCATCGACAATTCACAGAATTTGTGTAGTTTAGACTAGACTAGTGCGTCCAAGGCAGTGTTGCCAAGTCTGCTTATTATAAGCTACTTTGGGCTTGTTTTTCTGTAAAGTCGCTTGAATATATTGGGGGTTCTTCAAGGACCCCCAATATATTCGTCCTTGACATGAAAATGTTTGTGAACCACTGCTCTAAAACAACATTCGACAATAAATTTGGATTTTGGACTGAACTGCCCTAGTCACTTATTTTGGACTTCTTTTCATAGACCTGGTTGCTTGTTTCTCTCACAAAATCTGGCAACGCTGGTCCAAGGGAAGCCATGCGTTGTTGTTTTCCTGTACATTCCGCGCACACATAATTCAGCTCGCGGGTCGCGCTCAAGAAATGACGAGCGCAGTCTCGTGACATGCAAGCCTTTTCAGTGGTGGAGAACGCTGGATTTAAATCTTCAAACAGTGTTCTACAACGTTACAAAGTGCCATCGCAGCAGATTGCATTTCAGCACTAGCAGTGACGGAAGAAGTAGGCCTTCTCTCAGATATTTTACTTAAGTAAAAGTAGCAATACCACAATGTAGAAATACTGTTTTAGGCCTGTGTTCAAAATGTTACTTTTGTAAAAGTACAAAAGTATTGGCATCAAAATATACTTAAAGTACCAAAAGTAAAAGTACAATTATGTTTGAAAATAGCAGATCTACAAGCTCACAACGCATTGTGATGCATGTTGAGAGCTTGTAGATCAGCTATTTATTTCAGATAGTTATAAAATAGGGCTAAAGTGGTTAATGTATGATTTATAATATAATACATTTAAATTGATATCTGCAAAGTAACTAGTAACTAAAGATTGATGGACTGCCTTAACTAGAATGGTCCTCCTCAGAGCACAGATCTCCGCCAGGCCGGGTTGTCTACCCAAGGCCCGCAAACTTCGATCAGTGCAGTCAACGCATTCAAAAGGATGCTCGATTGGTGGAGCTCTCAGATAAAACGTGCAAGGCTGACACACTTCCCAAATCTTGAGGTGTCACAAAACCTCACAGACAACTGCTTTTCATCCCGTACAATTCTGTGCCCAATTGAACAAACTGAAATCAGAATTTGGCCGTAGATTTGTTGAGGTACAAGGCATGAGTTAAGTAGCTGCTTTTGTATCAAACCCTTTCCTCAGTATTGACATTGAACAGCTGTCAGTTAAAATGCAGGATGTGTTTGCATTAACTACAGGTGTTGAAATGGAGATTTTTGAACTACTAACTGACTACCAACTGGAGGGCAGAGCTAGAAACCTGGACCTTTGGTCACTTGTGGAGTATCCCCTGATTGTGTCTTGTGCACTTAAGCTGCATGCCTACTTGAAAATAATAAAATCCAAGTTTAGAACTTGTATGACTGACTCACATCTTAATGACTGCCTCAGACTGGCATTCACTAAGTATCAACCAGATTTCAAATGGCTTGCAGATAATGTGCAGTCACAGAAGTCTCATTAAAGGTGGGCTGATCCTGAGAGTATTGTATCCGTCACCATATCTGTGCAAATATATGGTCATGGATGCATTTTTGTCATTTGAACAGAATATGTGTAAATGTGAAAATTCCGAGAAATTGAGAACTGAGAAACTAAGTATTGTGCATTGAAGAGAAGACATCTGTAAAAGCAATTTATTTCATGTCCTTTGCGATTTGTTTTATTTAAAAATAACTCAACAAATACGTTTATTTGTATTTTTGTCCTAATATTTATATTTCTAATATTTTTCTTAATATTTAGGCATTGATTATATAACCATCATCTTTATTCTTATTAAAACTACTAGTGTTTATGTGGATGTATGCAAATGCATTGAGCCTGTCAGAAATTGCAATCGTGACAAGCGTTTTTTTTAAACATATTTTAGTGGTAGATCATGGCTTACAATTGGAAACAAAATGTGCTCTTGGGCTTGAAAAGGTTGGTTACCACTGCTCTAAAGCAATGAGTACTATCAGAATATAGAGCTATTTAACAATTATTTTAACCAAAGTAAATCACTTACCCTACCTTTAACCACTTACAAGCTTAAAATGAGCCTAAGTGAACTGGTATTTCTTCTATTTGTCCTATGCTGAAGTACAAGAGTAAGCTTAGGTGGTTAATAATAAAACCAAACAAAGAATGAGTCACTCAACAATCTAATATAAAGGTCAAAGAAATTCAGATACGGGTAGAAATGTTTTATGTTCATCAAACAGCAGTGGTTAATAATGTTTGGGTTTTTTTCTAATCAAGTCCATTGCCCAGTCTGATCACCTGGTAGAACAGGTGGTTGCCCACCCCTGGTATACAGTACATGATTAAATAGAGTTAGTCTTAAAGCTAAATTCCCCTCACAAACACACACTTCCTGCTTACAGTTCTCAGTAATAAGGGGAAATCCACCTTGATGACGAACATTTTACATGTTTCCCTAAATCATGGTTCTCAAACACCTGTTTTTCTCTACCATGGAACTAGTCAAACCTATGATCTGAATAGGTCATATACAGTCTCTCAGAGGGCTAACTTCTACCCAGTGGAATAACATTGAAATTAAACTGTTCCTCATTTTGCTGGGGACCCCCAGGAACTCCCACGTGGACCCCTGGGGATCCCTGGACCCAACTTTGAGAACCACATGACATGCCCTAGAATACAACAGACAGGCAAACAGTATGTGGCAGGTAGGATGACAGGCTGGCACAAACTGACCACCATATATGGCATATACTGTAAGTATAGGCAGAGTGTGCGCACGCCCGCCCGCACACACACACACACACACACACACACACACACACACACACACACACACACACACACACACACACACACACACACACACACACACACACACACACACACACACACACACACACACACACACACACACACGGTAACAGGGTAACAGGATACATTTGGATAATGTTTTCAGTTAAGTATACATGATAGAACATGCTTAAACATTCGAAAACCTGTATATCCAGTCATTTTGGGTCATCATAAACAAGAAGTTGAAGGATAAAATTAAGTCTGATAATGATGTACCATGCATGTTCACATCATGTATACTTTACATTACTTAGGAGCATTTTTAAAATATTGTATTTTATTTTATTTTGGACAAAATAGCCAATTTTACATCGAGGTGCCCAGATGTCCCTTGTCCCTAGTGCCCACCTATCCTGCTGTCTGCCTGTGTAGGCAGAGTACACACACACACACACACACACACACACACACACACACACACACACACACACACACACACACACACACACACACACACACACACACACACACACACACACACATTCCAAGACAGAGCGAAAATACAGAGTAAACAAAATGCACAGTAAAGTAACGGACTCTGGAATAGGACCAGCATAGACATCCAACATGATCACATGTGTGTGCTGTGTGTGTTCACCATATTTACCACAACTGGCGTGGAACAGTGCAAGAAGCGTCAAGATCCCCACGACCTCTTTCATGACTGTAATATCCAAGAACAAAGATTGTACAGTGTTGATCTTGCTTGTTTAAACTGGTATGAAGTGAAAGTATGACAGTATTTATTCACAGCCAGCGGGGGGCGGGGCTCTCTCTCTGTTTGCAGAACCCTCATGATGTGAATGTTTATGCAGGTGAACATTAGTGTTGCCATGTCCGCTTATTATAAGCGACGTCGGGGTTATTTTTCGGTGAAGTTGCTTGTAAATATTGGTAGTTGCGCACTTGTGCGGGTTGCAGTTTTTTGGGCTTGTTAACAAAGTATAGTTGCTTATTTGGGCTTGTTTCACAGTTTTTTTTATTTTTATTTTTATTTTAACAGTGGTTCTCAAATATTTTCATGTCATGGACCGCCAAAATTATTATTATTATGAATTTGTTCCTAACCCCCATCTGAAAATGTTTTGTGCCAGGGTGCCCTATATCAGATGTGCGTTGTTAGAATGTTTCAAAAATCTTCCAAATATTCCCCATTTTATTTCAAGATTTTTTGAAAATAGTAGATCTACCAGCTCACAATGCGTCACGATATCGGCTATTTTCAATGTATAGGCCTACAGTAATATAGGTTTAAGTGCTCATAATGGCCTAGTGCACTTGCTTCTTTTGGACTTGTTTGTTTTCCTAGACCTGGTTGCTTATTTCTCTCGCAGAATCTGGCAAGAGTGGTGAACATGGTGCGTTGCGCACTTACTTTTGTCTCACATTGTCGCTGAGGTCAATGACCTGATGCTGAACACATTAAAAGTGAAACTCAAAGCAGTCATATGGCGTCTTGTTTGTGTTGCGCTTTCAACGCGTGATATGAGCGACATGATGCAGAAACGATGCTCATTGTATGCAGCACTTAATTTGCATCATCATAAGCCTTTATTCTTATCTTATTCAACAGAAAATTGGCAAATATTTTTGCCCTGTCTCAATTTTCTACAGAGTCAGACACTCACCTCCTGTTTGCTTGTCATACGATACGATACATTTATCTGATTTAAGGAACTGAATCAACATGAAAACTGACTGTCAGTCAGGCTCCATAGTTGCTCAAGAGCAGGGGTAGCCTAGGGGTCCGTGTACGTTCTGGCAGTTGGATTTTCTTTTGAAAACCACAAACAGAAAACCGCCCGTTGCGCTCGTTTTTCATTTTTCATTTTTCATTTAGGGTCGTGTCGGTTCTTTCGCTCCCGTTCGCTCCCGTGTTTCATTTTTCATTCTTCATTTTAACACAAGTTACGTTCGTTTCGCTCCCGTCTTTCATTTTTCATTCTTCAATAAAAAATAAAAAATGAAACGTAAGAAAACAGGGTTTTGCTTTTTCATTCTTTCATTTCTCGATCTTAATTTCAAAGATACTGTAAAGACTAGACCAGAAGCGGAAGTAGATTTAGGACTTAAAAATAAAAGTGTGTGTTTGTGTGTGTATATATATATATATATATATATATATATATATATATATATATATATATATATATATATATATATATATATAATTAAATATAATTTTATTATACCGTAGGCTACATGGTTATAACATTACTATGGCTACATCAATGTTAGACAGATGGACATATAGATAGATAGATAGATAGATAGATAATATAAATATATTATAGGCTACTGTCGGCTACACGGGTATAACATAAACATAATTATGATCGGCTATATTATTATATTAGGCTATTAACATTATGCAAGCTGTATATTTACCATGGTTACGTCAAAATTTGAAAAAACAACACCGAAATATGTGACGACTGGGATTTGAGCATGGAACCTCTGTGCTGAGAGTCCAACCTTTAGACCACTACTCCATCTCTCCGCCATGCCAAAATCTCTTCGTGGTTTTCCCTTGCTCTTTTGTATTTTGGCCTTGAAAATTTCAAAGTACAACACTGATGTATGTGATGACTGGGATTTGAACATGGAACCTCTGTACTGAGAGAACCTTTAGACTTTACCCATTGTGCTACCAGCTCCCTTGCTGTGAAAGGTCTTCATTCCTCTTTGTCGAACAACAGTACTTTAAAAAAAGAAAAGAAAAAAGAACTTTACAGCATATTACTTTGTCTATGGTTTGCTGTGCTGTTACCTGTCTAGATGTTTCAATGTTAATGAACCCCAATGGAAACAAGCCTTTGGCTTTTCTGTCATTATTTATTTGGCCTTTATTTAGGCATGGCACAGTGGCCCACTGGATAAAGAGCCTGCCTGAGAAACAGAAGGTTGTGAGTTTGATTCTTAACCCTGATATTGTGTGAAAATAAATACATAGATTCTTTTTAAGTTTTAAATATACATCTTTTTCATGGGGGGCCCTGACACTACATCTTTTCACATTGAGGTCCACTGCCAAATAGAAGTCAATTCGGGGGGTCCTTGACAACAAAATGTTTTAGAACGTTTAGAGCGTTTCTAAGAAGGGGGAGTATTGCATGCCAATAGCTACTTCAATTGAAACAAGCCTTTGGCTTTTCTGTTGATGCACATTTCTCATCATTTCATTTTTCAGTTTGCAAAAAGCACACTGCACACATACTATAGACCCCTTAACAGACGACGTCATACTGGCTGCGTGCAGCCAGTATGCGCGCAACGAAACCCATTATATCAGGTCTCGTTAGGACGCGTCTCACTAGCCAACACACACAAGAGGGGGTTGGGGTGTGCTGAAACCAGTGCACCCCGAAACAGGTTGGGAATTGATTGCGTGAAACAATCACCTGTGCGTCCAGGCTCAATGTTAGTAAACAAATAATTGGTCTATATGTAGGCTAATAGCAAACACAAATAGGTCTAAATGAAATGAAATAATTGTACATGATAAATAAATAAAAATATACAATAAAGAAAGCATGCACACCCAGATCCAAGTGATCAAATGCACAGCAACATCCTATGCCTATGCTTGAACCACAATGAAATTAAAACATGCAGTCAGCATGTGGTGAATATTCTGGTGTTGCTCAGTATGCAACCATCTTTCACATGAACAGCTTTGCATAAAAAGTGCATTCAGGTATTATGAATCAGGTGTAGGCCTACAGGGTCACATTTTGGAAGCCTTCACTACCGTGCTTATAGTCTGTTCTGGTTTCAGAAATTACTAAAGACAGGTAGTAGTTCACAAACATTTACATGTCAAGGACCCCCCCAAAGTCATTTGTATTTGGCCACAGATCCCATCTGAAAACATGTGCCAGGGACCCACATACAAGATTTGTTAATAATATTGTTTGTAATACAACACACATCTTGTAGCCTTACAGGGTCCCTGTCATAGGAGAGTCCTTGATATGGAAGAGGTTTGAAAACAACTGACTGAGTTGGTTTTAGTAGTTGTAGTTTAGTTGTAGGCTATAGTTTAGGCTATAAACCAAATTCTTAAACAATAATGTTAAATAGTCAGGCTAAAAAGATGTAATTTTCATATCATTCAAACAGTTTGTATTTACCTGCAGCAGGGGGGGACAGGTTCCATTCTGAAGTGATCCACCCTGGCATCTCTCACCTGCCTTCTATTTATATCTAATAAGCACTGCTCACATCCAGTCAATCAACATAATGATGATTGACTAATGGTGTGTGTGTGTGTGTGTGTGTGTGTGTGTGTGTGTGTGTGTGTGTGTGTGTGTGTGTGTGTGTGTGTGTGTGTGTGTGTGTGTGTGTGTGTGTGTGTGTGTGTTTGTGTGGTGTGTGTGTGCGTTTATGTTCTTCATGTTATTAGTGGAAGTGTAACTGCTGTCATCGTTTATAAGTTATATAATAATTTGTTTTATTTCTCTAAAGTCCAAGTTCATAATTAAGAAGTTATTCAAGTCACATTTATGTACATCATTTCATTGTTTGAGTCAAGTTATTGTAATGCTTTTATTTTGAAATTAAAACATGCAGTCAGCATGTGGTGAATATTCTGGTGTTGCTCAGTATGCAACCATCTTTCACATGAACAGCTTTGCATAAAAAGTGCATTCAGGTATTATGAATCAATGAATTGAGTGCTAACATGTAATGTAAACATACACAACAGGACAAAGGTGAAACAGTAAGCACAGCGCTGCAGGGAATCGAACCCTGTTCCCAGTAGAAACCAGGCGTACCGACTACCAGCGCTTGTTTGCCATGTTGACACCATATTGCATACTTGCATTAAAATGAATAACTATATTTATGAATCATTACAATTGTCTAATGGACTGTTGTTAGCTTTAAGCCCAAGCTGCAGGTTACAGACAGCCCAGTACACAATTATACAATCCCAGGTCGATCTAAAGGGCATGGTGATGGAAGGTGCAGTGCATTTCTTGCAGGTGATGGGAGAGGATTGGTGAACTGATTAGAAAAAAATAAAATGCATGCAGTAATGCATATTCATTTCAACCTGTACCTCCCCCCTCCTATGACACATTTTAACACTGCTGCCCCCCATAACAATGTAACCAATCAAGTGCTAATAAACTAGGGAAATGTAACGCAAACCATGAGCAGGGCGCCACAGGGAATCGAACCCTGTCCTAGTAAAACCAGGAGAACCAGACCAGCGCCTTATTTTGGGTTTTTTGCGTTTGTTTTTTTTATGACGCGAATGACGCATTTTATGACGCGAATGGCGCAACGCAAGTGACCTCCCTAACTCTAACCAGCAGCACCCTAACCAGCAGCAGTAAAGAATTAAAAAAAGTTCCTACCTTCCAGCCATCTTCACTGCACACGCTGCAGCAACAGCATCATAGTTCCTACCTTTCTGCCATCTTCACTGGACACGCTGCAGCAACAGCCATAGATATAGAAACCTAGATCGTCACAGCGGATCATCCGTTTCCATCTGCGTCTTCTTCTGTCACTCCAGCCACCTGCATGTCCTCAAGATGTCTTCTTCTGGTCAACTTCAGATTCTGGAAAGAAAGACAAAACAGTTCAGTTGTGTAGGCCATTGTTTTCTTTTTGTTTTGCGTTGGCGGATTTCTTTTGCGAATGGCACATTTTATGACGCAACACAAGTGACCTCCCTAACCCTAACCAAGAGCAGCAAAGAATTAGAAAAAGTTCCTACCTTCCAGCCATCTTCACTGCACACGCTGCAGCAACAGCATCATAGTTCCTACCTTTCTGCCATCTTCACTGCACACACACACTGCAGCAACAGCATCATCGTTCCTACCTTTCTGCCATCTTCACTGCACACGCTGCAGCAACAGCCATAGATATAGAAACCTAGATCGTCACAGCGGATCATCCGTTTCCATCTGCGTCTTCCTCTGTCACTCCAGCCACCTGCATGTCCTCAAGATGTCTTCTTCTGGTCAACTTCCGATTCTGGAAAGAAAGACAAAACAGTTCAGTTGTGTAGGCCATTGTATTCTTTTTGTTCTTTTGCGAATGGCACATTTTATGACGCGAATGGCGCAACACAAGTGACCTCCCTAACCCTAACCAGCAGCAGCAAAGAATTTTAAAAAGTTCCTACCTTCCAGCCATCTTCACTGCACACGCTGCAGCATCAGCATCATAGTTCCTACCTTTCTGCCATCTTCACTGCACACGCTGCAGCATCATAGTTCCTACCTTTCTGCCATCTTCACTGCACACGCTGCAGCAACAGCGTCATAGTTCCTACCTTCCAGCCATCTTCACTGCACACGCTGCAGCAACAGCCATAGATATAGAAACCTAGATCGTCACAGCGGATTATCCGTTTCCATCTGCATCTTCCTCGTCACTCCAGCCACCTGCATGTCCTCAAGATGTCTTCTTCTGGTCAACTTCAGATTCTGGAAAGAAGACAAAACAGTTCAGTTGTGTAGGCCATTGGTTCTCAGTGTGGGGGTCCCGGGACCCCCACGGGGTGTTAATATAGCATCATATATTCTGTACCTCCCCCCTCCTATGACACATTTTAACACTGCTGCCCCCCATAACAATGTAACCAATCAAGTGCTAATAAACTAGGGAAATGTAACGCAAACCATGAGCAGGGCGCCACAGGGAATCGAACCCTGTCCTAGTAAAACCAGGAGAACCAGACCAGCGCCTTATTTTGGTTTTTTTGCGTTTGTTTTTTTTATGACGCGAATGACGCATTTTATGACGCGAATGGCGCAACGCAAGTGACCTCCCTAACTCTAACCAGCAGCACCCTAACCAGCAGCAGTAAAGAATTAAAAAAAGTTCCTACCTTCCAGCCATCTTCACTGCACACGCTGCAGCAACAGCATCATAGTTCCTACCTTTCTGCCATCTTCACTGGACACGCTGCAGCAACAGCCATAGATATAGAAACCTAGATCGTCACAGCGGATCATCCGTTTCCATCTGCGTCTTCTTCTGTCACTCCAGCCACCTGCATGTCCTCAAGATGTCTTCTTCTGGTCAACTTCAGATTCTGGAAAGAAAGACAAAACAGTTCAGTTGTGTAGGCCATTGTTTTCTTTTTGTTTTGCGTTGGCGGATTTCTTTTGCGAATGGCACATTTTATGACGCAACACAAGTGACCTCCCTAACCCTAACCAAGAGCAGCAAAGAATTTGAAAAAGTTCCTACCTTCCAGCCATCTTCACTGCACACGCTGCAGCAACAGCATCATAGTTCCTACCTTTCTGCCATCTTCACTGCACACACACACTGCAGCAACAGCATCATCGTTCCTACCTTTCTGCCATCTTCACTGCACACGCTGCAGCAACAGCCATAGATATAGAAACCTAGATCGTCACAGCGGATCATCCGTTTCCATCTGCGTCTTCCTCTGTCACTCCAGCCACCTGCATGTCCTCAAGATGTCTTCTTCTGGTCAACTTCCGATTCTGGAAAGAAAGACAAAACAGTTCAGTTGTGTAGGCCATTGTATTCTTTTTGTTCTTTTGCGAATGGCACATTTTATGACGCGAATGGCGCAACACAAGTGACCTCCCTAACCCTAACCAGCAGCAGCAAAGAATTTTAAAAAGTTCCTACCTTCCAGCCATCTTCACTGCACACGCTGCAGCATCAGCATCATAGTTCCTACCTTTCTGCCATCTTCACTGCACACGCTGCAGCATCATAGTTCCTACCTTTCTGCCATCTTCACTGCACACGCTGCAGCAACAGCGTCATAGTTCCTACCTTCCAGCCATCTTCACTGCACACGCTGCAGCAACAGCCATAGATATAGAAACCTAGATCGTCACAGCGGATTATCCGTTTCCATCTGCATCTTCCTCGTCACTCCAGCCACCTGCATGTCCTCAAGATGTCTTCTTCTGGTCAACTTCAGATTCTGGAAAGAAGACAAAACAGTTCAGTTGTGTAGGCCATTGTTTTCTTTTTGTTTTGCGTTGGCGGATTTCTTTTGCGAATGGCACATTTTATGACGCAACACAAGTGACCTCCCTAACCCTAACCAAGAGCAGCAAAGAATTTGAAAAAGTTCCTACCTTCCAGCCATCTTCACTGCACACGCTGCAGCAACAGCATCATAGTTCCTACCTTTCTGCCATCTTCACTGCACACACACACTGCAGCAACACCATCATCGTTCCTACCTTTCTGCCATCTTCACTGCACACGCTGCAGCAACAGCCATAGATATAGAAACCTAGATCGTCACAGCGGATCATTCGTTTCCATCTGCGTCTTCCTCTGTCACTCCAGCCACCTGCATGTCCTCAAGATGTCTTCTTCTGGTCAACTTTCGATTCTGGAAAGAAAGACAAAACAGTTCAGTTGTGTAGGCCATTGTTTTCTTTTTGTTCTTTTGCGAATGGCACATTTTATGACGCGAATGGCGCAACACAAGTGACCTCCCTAACCCTAACCAGCAGCAGCAAAGAATTTTAAAAAGTTCCTACCTTCCAGCCATCTCCACTGCACACGCTGCAGCATCAGCATCATTGTTCCTACCTTTCTGCCATCTTCACTGCACACGCTGCAGCAACAGCATCATAGTTCCTACCTTTCTGCCATCTTCACTGCACACGCTGCAGCAACAGCATCATAGTTCCTACCTTTCTGCCATCTTCACTGCACACGCTGCAGCAACAGCCATAGATATAGAAACCTAGATCGTCACAGCGGATTATCCGTTTCCATCTGCATCTTCCTCGTCACTCCAGCCACCTGCATGTCCTCAAGATGTCTTCTTCTGGTCAACTTCAGATTCTGGAAAGAAGACAAAACAGTTCAGTTGTGTAGGCCATTGGTTCTCAGTGTGGGGGTCCCGGGACCCCCACGGGGTGTTAATATAGCATCACAATAATTTTAACCCTTTATATTTTGGCAGTTCAAAAATAGCAGATATACAAGCTCAGGCCAGCACCGAATACCACGCTATGAGCTTGTAGATCTGCCATTTTTTAACAAAATCGGTGTGAGAGATAGATACACAGAATATATATATATATATATATATATTCTGTGTATATATATATATATATATATATATATATATATATATATATATATATATATATATATATATATATATATATATATATATATATATATATATATATATATATATATATATATATATATATATATATATATATATATAAAATAGTCAGGCTAAAAAGATGTATCTTTTTTTTCCCCTCTTTTTTAAGCAAACATAACAACTCAAATCTTTGCTTCTGGGGGTCCCTGGAACCAAATATTTGAGATGGGGCCAAATACATTTAATTTTGGGGGTCCTTGACATGAAAGTTTGAGAACCACAGGTGTAGGCCTACAGGGTCACATTTTGGAAGCCTTCACTACCGTGCTTATAGTCTGTTCTGGTTTCAGAAATTACTAAAGACAGGTAGTAGTTCACAAACATTTACATGTCAAGGACCCCCCCAAAGTCATTTGTATTTGGCCACAGATCCCATCTGAAAACATGTGCCAGGGACCCACATACAAGATTTGTTAATAATATTGTTTGTAATACAACACACATCTTGTAGCCTTACAGGGTCCCTGTCATAGGAGAGTCCTTGATATGGAAGAGGTTTGAAAACAACTGACTGAGTTGGTTTTAGTAGTTGTAGTTTAGTTGTAGGCTATAGTTTAGGCTATAAACCAAATTCTTAAACAATAATGTTAAATAGTCAGGCTAAAAAGATGTAATTTTCATATCATTCAAACAGTTTGTATTTACCTGCAGCAGGGGGGGACAGATTCCATTCTGAAGTGATCCACCCTGGCATCTCTCACCTGCCTTCTATTTATATCTAATAAGCACTGCTCACATCCAGTCAATCAACATAATGATGATTGACTAATGGTGTGTGTGTGTGTGTGTGTGTGTGTGTGTGTGTGTGTGTGTGTGTGTGTGTGTGTGTGTGTGTGTGTGTGTGTGTGTGTGTGTGTGTGTGTGTGTGTGTGTGTGTGTGTGTGTGTGTGTGTGTGTTTGTGTGGTGTGTGTGTGCGTTTATGTTCTTCATGTTATTAGTGGAAGTGTAACTGCTGTCATCGTTTATAAGTTATATAATAATTTGTTTTATTTCTCTAAAGTCCAAGTTCATAATTAAGAAGTTATTCAAGTCACATTTATGTACATCATTTCATTGTTTGAGTCAAGTTATTGTAATGCTTTTATTTTGAAGTATCAAAGTCGTTCTGTGTCTCGTTTTGGTCTGCTCTCACGTGAAATAGGATTACACAGGACTTTTGCATTATGTCATTAAGCAGTCAGCAAGCAGCAGCAGCAAGGGCAGAAGCTCCATGTCATGCTGGGCACAAGAGTCTGTCTAAACTTAAGGTTAAAAGAAAGGTTACTGTCTAAAGTCATAAGAAAGGGTTACAAGGACCTGAAGACCGAAGATTACTCCCTTTTTTGTGTAGCATGCAGCCAATGAGTTTGTTTGCTTTCACCGCCAACACTGCTGGCTTACTGGTTGATCTGCTTTGAGATATTGGCAAACAATAAAAAAAAATATATACTGTATATTGAAAGACCAGAAAAAGCACAAATAAATAAGTAAAGCAAACACTTGTAGCGGCTCCAGGCAGATTTTTAATATTGTTTTGGGCCCAAAATGTCTCTTTTGATAATAAAGTTTGCCTACCCCTGCTCAAGAGCGTGGGGCATTGTGTTCACTCACTTACAGCCTGGCTGGATCGATGTATGCTATGCTATGCTCGTTTCAAAGTTAGCATGCTTCAGATTCAGGTTGCAGAATATTTTCAAATGTAGAACTAAATTAAGTAATCAGTCCATTTGGAATTAGACTATGAGCAGTGGTGGAAAGTAACTGAGTATATGTACTCAAGTTAAGTACTGTATTTCCAATTTTCAGTACTTTTACTTCTAGTCCACTATAGCCTATCTCAGAGGCAAATATTGTACTTTTACTCCACTACAGTTATTTGAAAACTTTAGTTATTATCAACTTAGATTGTAGCATTAACCACTTCAGCCCTATATACATTTCGCATCGTGACACATTGTGAGCTTGTAGATCGGCTATTTTCAAAAGATTCTTAGACATTTCATACATTTGAAAACTGAAATGGGACATTCTGCATAATGAGTACTTTCTACTTTTGGTACTTTAAGTACATTTTGATACCAATACTTTTGTACTTTTGCTCAAGTAAATTTTGCATTCCGACTTTTACTTGTAACAGAGTCTGCATTGCAGTATTGAGTACTTAAAAAAATATGAGTACTTTTTCCACCGCTGACTAAGTCTCACAAAACATGAGGGATGGTGTTTGTGTAGTAAGTGAAATGTGCAGCGAGAATTCTATTTCACACTTGGGCTCTATTTGTCATGAACATTGACATCTTTATGCATCAATAAAGATGAATGCACAAATTAAAAGTTGCGTTGTTTATACAGATGGGGCCGCCTTTGGTTTCACCAGCATAAATAATACCATACGGCTTATTGTTATAATCTTGCTTGACCTTGGCTGCACTGTGCACAGCCTCAATAGACTGGAATGCTCTGCCGTGCACAGAAGATAAGAGAGAACTAACAAAGGCTTCTGTTAGGAAAGGCAACTTATTAGCAAAAACGAGGCTTCGAATTTTCCATTACACATGAGAACTTTAACTGGAAAAATACTAGAAATGATCACATGACCAGAGCAATGTGTGTGTGTGTGTGTGTGTGTGTGTGTGTGTGTATGTGCGTGTGCGTGTGCGTGTGCGTGTGCGTGCGCGTGCGTGTGTGTGCGTGTGTGTGTGTGTTTTAAAGGTCGGTAGGAATTATCATGGCAGCTTCTTAATACACCAAACATTTGTAGTTTTCACCAACCTGTTTTTCTTTTTTTTCCTTTTTTTTATAATAGTTTTTTTATTTTATTTTAGAGACAGTACAGATTAACAGATGGAGAAAAAAAAGACAAAACATTACAATAATAATATATACAATAAAAAAAGGACACGAAAAACAAAACACATTGCTAGGTTTTACGGACACACAACCTGTTTTTCATACAACACACACATGACAGTCAGGGTTGGCTTTGGCATTGAAAAATGGTTCCTACAAAATTTCAACAGAAGTGTGTGGGGGTGCTCACCACTGGCCTGGCATTGGCCAGACTGATAACGTGGATTCACTCTCACGTTTCCTCCCCACCGTATCAGTCCAGACTGATACGAGGGGAGGAACGTGAGAGTGAATCCGCGTTATCAGTCTGGCCAATGCTAGGCGAGGCTATAGCTCACCACGGCCCCTCTCCTCTCCTCTCCTGTGCGGGGGGAGGGGGATCATAGTAGGCCTGCTTCTGGTGGACCCTCGCCCTGGTACTGCATGTATCATGTAATCACTGGGTAGGAGCTTTCTGGGCGTTACATGTGAACGGACAGTTCCACGTCCTGTCCGCAATTTCGCCAGTAGAACCGGCCGGGCCTGAAATTGCCACTTTGGGGTACTTGGAGACCCCAAAGTGGGCCCGTCCTCACCGAGCCATGGACCAGCTGGAGTACTTAAAGAGGTGTTTGACTTTGCTTCCCGCCTCCTAGGGTGCCTGCCAGCTGTGGTGCAGCAGGCTGTTGATGATAGAGAAGCTCAATGTGAGTAATATAAGCCTTTACTGTCCTTATCCAGAGCTGACACGGTGGATCACAGGGGGCGTTGACATTACCATCCAATTCCAGACCCGGTTGAGGATAACACCGCCATCCTTGGCTCTGGGGGGGTCAAGATGTTTTGGAGGCTGGAGCTATACTTACTGTTCACATTGTTAGCAGCAGTGTTGTCAATCTGAGAGCCGCTACCATTGGTCCCCATCGAGTTCTGTTCTTCCCAGTGCTGAGCAGTGGTGGAAAAAGTACTCACATGTTTTACTTAAGCAAAAGTAGCAATACCACATTATAAAAAAATACTCTGTTACAAGTAAAAGGCCTGTGTTCAAAATGTTACTTGAGTTTTGGCATCAAAATGTACTTAAGTACCAAAACAAGTAAAAGTACTAAAATGTTTGAAAATAGCAGATCTACAAGCTCACAACGCGTCTCATCGCGACCCGTTGTGAGCTTGTAGATCGGCTATTTTCAAATAGCCCAGGTATAAAATAGGGCTAAAGTGGTTAATGTATGTTTTATAATGTAATCATTTATATCAGCAAAGTAACAAGTAACTAAATAATTGTAATGGAGTAAAAGTACAATATTTGCCTCTGAGATGTAGAGTAAAAGTAAAAGTATAGACAATTGGAAATACTCCAATACAGTAAAAGTTCCTCAAAATTGTACTTAAGTACAGTACTTGAGTAAATGTGCTTAGTCACTTTACACCACCGGTGCAGAGTGGTCGTCGACTCGTCGGTGAAGTCGACCCTGGCTGTACTATGGCGTCTGGACCCCCCGTTGACCAGCATGGCACTCTGGATGGATGGCTGCCTGGGCTGGTGTTATTGTCCCTATAGCTCACCGGCTGGCATAGCGCTCTGGGAGGCTGGCTGGGCCTCTAGCAGTGCACTCAGATGGGAGAACAGGCTGTTCCCTAGGCTGAATGATGGCATGGTTAGCCCCCCCGCTGTGGTGACGCTGAAAAGGCTATGGTTTCAGACTGAGCCCAGATAGAGATGGGTGTACATCCGTAATGGCTCCCCACTGAAGTGTCTTGGATGTCAGCCAGCCAGCCATCACCAGCAACTCACCACAGCCACCCCCACCAAACTACACACATACAGTATGAAAACAAATGGACAAATGAAGTAATGGATATTAAACAACATTAATCACAATAACCATGCAAAACATTCCCTAACTGAATAACAAGCACAGTTAATACCACAACAATATAACTTTGGGTTAGGGCGAGGCATATTGGGCACACACATACACGCACGCACGCACGCACGCACGCACGCACGCGCACACACACACACACACACACACACACACACACACACACACACACACACACACACACACACACACACACAGAGGTGGTCAGAGTTTACACACACCTTATCACATCTATTACTACCGAGCACATTGCAATTGAGACATTCTCTGGTGATGCCAGGCTGTGGGTTTAAAATCAATGCTATATTATAATCACAGTTTTGTAAGGCTGCAAAGCACTGGCCATGTTTTGGGGCTTTTTCTTCCTAAAGAGCTGGCTTTGCCAGCCTTCGCTTGGCATTCAACCAGGCCCCTGCTCACCACCATGGAGCTGTTTATTCAGATGGTCTGTTTACTCAGACACTTCCTGTGTGTGGTAACTGAGACAAATCCAAATCTCATAATACTTCTCATGTCTGACACAGTGACACATGAGAGGCAGGGGCTTTCGTTCTGTACAAAGCGACTGCCATGAATAACCATCCGTTGTAATTCTAAACATGTCCAGTGGAGGGCAGAAGAGAAGAGGGACGTTTTCAGCGGTGTTACTGCGAAATTGGTACCCTATCGAATACTGTTACTCACAGAGAAGTTGCTGGTTTACACAATGTAGATTCTCTGTTTTGCAACAGTCGAGAACGAACTCGCCTTACAAAAACGTCAACCATCAATTAAATTATTTATTTGCAAGTGACATAGGCATCAGTGGTGTAAATTAACTAAGTACATTTACCCAAGTAGGCTACTGTACTTTTTTTTTTTTTTTTTACTGGAGTATTTCCAATTTTCTTTTTACTTTTACTTTTACTTCTACTCCACTACACACCTGAGGGGCAAATATTGTACTTTCTCCTCTACAATTATTTGAAAACTTGAGTTAGAAGTTACTTTGTAGATTTTGATTATTATTACAAAACATACATTCCTGTATATATTTCAGCCATTTAAAAATAGCCGATCCACAAGCTCACAATGCGTCGCGACTTGTACTTGTAACAGAGCATTTCTACATTGCAGTATTGATTAAAAAAAAATGGAATACTTTTTCCACCACTGATAGGCATTACAGTGGTTCTCAAAGTGGGGTCCTGGGACTCTCAGGGTTCTTAGGGGGGTTTAAATTGACCTTTACTAGTCTGTAACTCTGACAGTATACAAATAAATCTTACAGTTTGAGAACCACTAGTTTGTCGAATCCGCACACGGACCGAGGTCACAGATTTCGGTGTAACACCGGAAACAGGGCTCTATCGTAACGGAAGCTCTAGTGTGAAACATTCAGTCTGCAGAGGCATTCAGGAGGAGTGTTTTCTGAAGAGAACTCTGAACATTGTCGTCGCCGCGACGCTAAAACATGGACAGATAGTTTGACATTTCTGTCGGTGAGTTAGTTAATAAACACCTACGCTGCTAACACAGAGGCTAACGGCTTGTTAATGTGAGGTTTAGTACCTGATGCTAAAGTAACGGTGTGAGCAGCTAACGTGCTAACGTTGGCTAACTGCTATTGTTTTTAGCACTAGCATCAAGTGCATTACATCTGGTCTCTGATTCTTTTAATGTAAACGTTCGTTGTTGGCATGTTATTTGTATTGTTGTTATTATTATCAACAGTTTTATATCCAAACGGACATTTCATGTATAGGAAATGTATAATGTTAACACTGCTGTCAGTTCTTCAACATGGTCAACGACAATGTAAACGTTACTAGCCTCAGAGCCTAGATACTTCTGGTTAAAGTAAAACATACGGTATATTATTTTACAAAACTAGGATCCCCTCTTTCAGGTATTAATTGCATTTGGAATCTATATTAGTTTATTACATTGATAAGATATCAAGAATGCAAGTTTTCTTTTTCTTCTGTTCTTTACTTCTTGCTGTTCTTGTGACTATGTCTGTAGCCCTGGTGCGTGACTGTCATATTTTATGACAGTCATGGATGATCTTCGAAATAGTGTTTGCACTTTCTCCCTTTTTGGTCCGTAAATCTACAAAAACAGTGCTTACCCCATGGCCATGGATGTTACAATTGTGTACGGGCCCTCAGAAGTACCCGTGTTTTCCGTATTGTTCAATAAAAAGCATTTTAATCCGATCGGTGGCAATCTTCTCCATATGCTTTCAACCACGCGACCCTATCGGTTGGGAGGTGTATTGCACTCTGATACATTATAACGCTATGAGAAAATGGCCACCGATTGGATTAAAATGCTTTTTATTGAACAATATGGAAGATATGGGTACTTATGAGGGCCCGTACATAGTTTTAACATCCGTGGCCATGGGTTAAGCACTTAATATTTGAAATATGAACGTTTAATTAGATGTAGGACTAAAAAGGGAGAAAGTGCAAATGCGATTTTGAAGATCATCCATGACGGTCATGACAGATGACCGTCTTGGATCTATGGCTGAGTCTGTTTGATGCGTTTTAAGAACTGGTATGTCTGATTGTTGTGTGTATATAGAATAACACTTTCTCCTAACCTCACATCTACACTCTCTTGTGTTGCTAGATTTACAGACCCTGTTCTCTTAAAGCGGAACGTAACCCAATTAGTGAACCAGGTCTGTTGACTTGGGACTCGGAAGCTACAGCAAAAGGTCGCAAAACCACGGACCCCCTCCATTCCACCCGTGGCCAACGGGATGGCTAACAGCACCGCAAACCCAGGGAAGGCCCTGGGCACCCCTGGCCCTGCCGGTAGAATCAGCCCAGAGGGATCTCAAGTCAGTTGATTCTGTTTATTTTTTAACACACTAGCTAGGTCTGTGACCCATATTTAATAGGGGAACACCTGATTCTGTTCAATATTGTTTATGAAACAATATGCAATAAAATTGGTTGAAATTTGACATAATTCATAGCTAAGACTAAATATTGTATTTTATGACATAATAGCGAATAGTCATGATAGCGAATTAAAGGAGCACTAAACGATTTTCCCCAAAGCTTCTTCCATGTGTTATAAAACAGATGATTCTTGGCCTTCCCTTACCAGATGATTGGATGAATGTGTCCATTGTATTTACACTGTTAAAACAGAGTAGTTAAAAATAGAGTCCGACCGATATATCGGTCACCGATATATCGGTACCCGATATGGCCTTATTTGGTTATATCGGATCATATCGTATCGGTGAAATTTCTCACCGATATGAAAAAAAAAGACCGATATGAAAAAAAAAGGTTTGCTAAAAAAGCAAGTTACTGGTGTAATGATATATTCTGTCCAGCAGAGCGCGCTGGGCTTGTAGATCTGCTACTTTCAGTAGGCCTACCCAGTGCCATCTAATAGAAGGCTCTGGGCCTACCATACTCTACTACTCGTCGACCAAAGCAGCTTCAACCAGCGGATACTTTTACCAGATGCGACGGTAAATTAGTTCAATCTGATGACTGGTTCAGCCCAAAACATGCCAGTATAAATAATTGTGGATTGTCCTATAATAATAATAATAATAATAATAATAATAATAATAATGATGATAGGCTGAGGTGAGGCTATACTCACTTCTATTTTAGCGTCGACATTTTGGCTTAGTTTGTTACGCCTCAAACAAAAACAACACCACCACAGCTGTAGTGTTAATTAATTAATTGTCTCCATAGCGGGTTTGCGTATTAAGTAAAAGTATCAATACTGTAATACAGAAATACTCTGTTACAAGTAAAAATCTGTAAAGTAAAAGAACAAAAGTTTTGGTATCAAAATGTACTTAAAGCAGAGTCCTGCACGGGTCCAATGTTGAGAACCCACGCTGCCCGTCAATAATCAGATCTGCAGAGTAGACCCACCCGTCACCCTGGCCGTGATTCTTTCAAAATACGAACCAGAACCTCCCCGCGTCCGCCCGTCAAATAATGGACCTGTTGTCCGCCGGTTTACCCATGATTACATGCAGAGTAAAATGTAAATAGCCTACAGACAGTCACTCAATTTAAAAGTGTGTTGAAAAGGATAGATAGCATAGGAGCCTTCAACAATAGACCTACATTCAGTGTACAAGTGAAGACGGAGGAGCGAGCTTTAGCCACACGCGCGAACGCGCACATACGCAGTAAGCATGTGTCATTGTTTACGTCTCAGATGGTTTTAATTTGAAGGTTTAACTGGATGTTCAATGTGTTTTGTGAGTTAAGATAACTGACCAGTGTGCTCCATGCCGTTGTGCTGTGTAACTTGTTGTAGACAAGTGACGTTGTTTTCGCGGAGACAGGGCTCTCTGATTTTCACAATAAAACGTTACCTACCCGCGTTTATTTCAGAACCGCCCGTCAGTATATTTTACACCCGTTTTCACCTGTCAAACGATTGCAGGACTCTGACTTAAAGTACAAAGTAGAAAGTACTACTCATTATGCAGAATGTCCTGTTCAACAAGATTTCAAATGTGTAAAAATCATTGGAAATTAGCAGATCTACAAGCTTGTAAATCTGCTATTTTCAAATGGCAGAAATGTATATAGGGCTGAAGTGGTTAATGTGTGTTTTGTTTATAATATTCTAGATCTTAATCTACAAAGTAACTAGTAACTAAAGTTTTCAAATAATTGTAGTGGAGTAAAAGTATAATATTTGCCTCTGAGATGTAGTGGAGTAGAAGTAAAAGTATTGGAAATACTTTCCAATACTTTACTATTACTATTACTAATACTAATAATAATTATAATAATAATAAATAATAATAGTAAAAAAAAATACCTCAAAATGTTACTTAACATTTTCCAAGTACAGTACTTAAGTAAATGGAAAAAAAACAAAACAGAAAAGGCCTATTTTCATTCCAGCTAATAAAATTCACAATATCGGTTGCATATCGGTTATCGGTGACCGATATAATCCAAACCTCTCTAAAATCGGTTATCGGTATCGGTCACAAAAATCCCTATCGGTCGGACTCTAGTTAAAAAATACACATACTATTAATACAATACAACACAACACAACACAACGCAGGTAAACAAGCTGTTGCTGGTAATCCGGCCCCTGAAAGAGGAAATGGGGGCGTAGCTGAGGAAACTGGTCAATACTGGCAGTTCTCGGTATGAGTGCAGCTGAGCCTTTTCTATGGAAAGTTAGTCCTCCTGGTCACACGGCCTTCATGGCAGATCAACCCACGATATGTAGAATAAAATAGCTCATTCTAAGCCAATGAGCCACATTGAAACTTCATCTTGCAAATATACATTATTTAAGACATATATAGTGTAAGACGATGTATATTCATTTTTTTTCTCCAAAATATTATGTTATTGGTCCAAAAGATTTGAGCTAAAAAGCCATATTTTACACTTTTGGCTCTTCAAAAATATCAGATATACAAGCTCATAGCACTGCACAGAGTGCCGCGCTATGAGCTTGTAGATCTATTTTTGAAAAATCGTGAAAATGTGTGCAAACCTTTTAAATATATATATTTTTAAAGCGAACATATTTAACTCAAATCTTTGCTTCATGGGGGTCCCTGGAACAAAATATTTTCAGATGGGGGTCTGCGGCCAAATACATATATTTTTGGGGGTCCTTGACATGAAAAAGATTGAGCACCACTGATATAGAAACATACGTTTTTTCAGAATACTGTTGGGATTCAGGAGACATGTAGAATCGGCTTCAGGTCTTAATGGGTTAAGTTGGATAGTCAGTTTAGTCGTTCCAGCCTAGTGTGAATGCTGTTGTTCATTGTTGTGACTTTCCCTGGCAGGTGCTCAGTAAGAAGAAGCTACAGGACTTGGTGAGAGAGATTGACCCAAACGAGCAGCTGGATGAGGATGTGGAGGAGGTGGGTCCGCAGTTGGTATTCTCTCACATCTAAGCCATGTGCTATGAAGTAAACAAACAAAAAGTATTGAGGAAATTTGAGCATGGTGGGAAATAAACAAGTATTAAGCTCTTGCTGACAAGTTTTCTTCTCTACCGGCTACTTTAGCTGGTAACCATCAATGATGTCCTATTCTGTTTTAAAAACCTAGCTGGATGTGGAAGTAGTTTAAGTCGTTGGTTCTCAAAGTGGGGTCCGGGGACCCCCAGGGGTCCTTGAGGGAGTTCCAGGGGGTCCCCAGCTAAATGGTAGTTAGGAACCAAATGGGCCCTTATGGGTCTGTAACTCTGAGAGTGTACAAATGGAACCAAATGGACCCTAACGGGTCCATTTGGTTCCATTTGTACACTCTCAGAGTTAAATTAACATTGATTTTTACAAAATAAATTGGGGTCCCAGAGATAGAAATGCCATTAAATGGGGTTCCGTAGCCTAATGCATGTCAAACTGGGGGTCCAAGAAATTAAAATGGTTGAAAATCACTGCTAGAGCCGTAACAAATCGTCTCTTATGGGGGTCCTTGGCATATCTTTTCAAATGGGGGTCCGCGGGCTAATAAATGTCAACTTGGGGGTCCTTGACATGAAAAAGTTTGAGAACCACTGGTTTAAGTGGCTTCTAATTTAGGGGCATCTACCATCTGTCTCATTGTGTTTGCTGACCAAGGAGTGGCTTCCCTTACCAGAACATGGTCTATACAGAAATCTTAGAAGAACTGGAAAGGACTCGCACATAGAAATAAAGAGATCAGAAATTAAAAACTTAATTTGAAGGTCCAGAGCTAGTACATAAAAGAGGCAAACATTTCTGTCCTCAAAAGGGATTATCGTCAGTGCATGGATGACACATGTGGGCATTTACCTTTCATACGTGGGTCTAATCAGCGTCATTATAAAGGGAGGAAAGACATGCACATCCATTCCACACTCAAAGTTGAGCAGGTGCTAAGCGAAATAATATAGCATGAAAACTGAAAGAGAACTCTCACACACTGTGGGCTCCAGTTGTAGAATGATGTTATTGCACCCGAGTGCTGCTGTGACATTTCAGGCTCTCGCCCTTCCTCAGACAGTGTCTGAAATGTCACAGCAGCGCTCGGGTGCAATAACAACAATTTATTCTACAACTGGAGCCCACAGTGTGTGAGCGGTCTTTTAGTTTTCATCTAATCAGGATGCACTCGATTTGGTTGGAGCAAACCAGAGCACAGCTGTGGTAGCTGAACTTTTGTTAACCCACTGAATCCGGGAACGCATGTCTGTCATTTTTAGATTTCTTTGGCTGTTCAAAAATAGCAGATATACAAGCTCATAGCGCGGCACCAAGTGCCGCACTATGAGCTTGTAGATCTGCTATTTTTGCGCAATTTGTGCAAATCTTTGAGTATATATATATATTTTTAAAGCGAACATTTGTAAAGTATTTTGTTCCAGGAATGCCCAGAAGCAAAGATTTGAGTTACAAGTGTTACTGTAAAAATATATACTCGATTTTTCAAACAATAGCAGATATACAAGATCATAGCGCGGCACTCGGTGCCACGCTATGAGCTTGTATATCTGCAATTTTTTAGTAGCCAAAGAAATCTAAAAACAACAGAGATGTGTTCCTGGTTTGAATGGTTTAACCACTATACAGATATCCTGACATTCTTCTCAACTCTCATCTCTGGTTCAGATGCTGCTGCAGATTGCAGACGACTTCATAGAGAGCGTAGTGACAGCTGCGTGTCAGCTGGCACGCCACCGCAAGTCTAACACCTTGGAGGTGAAAGACGTGCAATTGCATCTGGGTAAGTTGTTTTTTTTTGTCTCGGGTTGTCAAAAAGGTATACGGTGTGTGTGTGTGTGGAACGCTGCTGTGCTGAGCTGACTGTGTGTGTGTAAATGTGTTTATTTCAGAGCGCCAGTGGAACATGTGGATTCCTGGCTACGGCTCAGATGAGATACGGCCCTTTAAGAAGGCTTGCACCACAGAGGCTCACAAACAGGTCTGTTTCTTTTTCTGTTTCTGCACGTTCTTTGAAAATGTCCTGGGTGATGTTTCTGAGGGAGTATAGGAGAGGAGTTTCAGCCAAACCGGACCAATGGAGCCATCACTCAGGAAATCTTCTTTACCACTTAATCATTATGTATAATTATTACATAATAATTGTCTAATCGCAATTAATAATCGTTTTATCGCATTTGCATAATCGTTTACATGTTGTCGCTACCAGCTATTTCTGCTATTTTTACATGTATAAAAATGATTGAATATGTCAATAATTTCCTTGTATATTTCAGTTGTCATATCCCTTGCAATTTGTGATTGCGAAGCCTAAAAGGCTTCATGTGTTCAATGCCAAACACTCAATTAAAATCGTTAATCGCAATTATTTGAGTGACAATTAATCTTCAACTTAAATTTTTAATCGTGACAGCCCTACCTATATACTTAATCGTAAAGCTGAATTGCGTAAATATGTCTGTTTTCGCCATTTTTAAACATTTGTGTGCCTATAATGACATGTCTAAAACAGTGAAGCCAGGTTGTTACTGGTTAGAACTCCTTCATTTTCATGTCATGCCTGGGATTCGAACCCGGGTCCCCTGTGCAAGTGCCAAAATGTCTGCCACTGAGCTAACACAGTAACCAACCATGCTTTGCCTACGGAAGAAATGTAATTCAGGCAGGCGGTACCATTTGGCAACCATAGTAGTGGGCCTACCTGACCACAGGATCGACATTTCTCAATAGAAAAGCAGGGCAAACCAAATAAAACCACGGCAGATGTTATTTTGTATACCGTAGTGTACCATACAGAATTATGGGTCAAAATAGAGTTGTATATGGATTGCAGCATTAAGGCTCTTTAACCCATTGAGACCTGAAGCCGATTCTACATGTCTCCTCCCTACAACAGTATTCTGAAAAACTTATGTTTCTATATCAGTGGTGCTCAATCTTTTTCATGTCAAGGACCCCCAAAATGATATGTATTTGGCCGCGGACCCCCATCAAAATATTTTGTTCCAGAAACCCCCCAGAAGCAAAGATTTGAGTTAAAAATGTTCGCTTTAAAAATATATATATTTCAAAGATTTGCACACTTTCACAATTTTTCAAAAATAGCAGATCTACAAGCTCATAGCGCGGCACTCGGTGCCGCGCTATGAGCTTGTATATCTGCTATTTTTGAATAGCCCAAAGTGTAAAATAATGCTTTTTTAGCTCAAATCTAAAAATGACACAGTTCCAGGTCTTAATGGGTTAATGCTGTATTGTTGTGCACACCTGTAGTAGCCCTAACCCTTTGCAATGCGTTCTCATTTGCAGAGGATGGCACTGATCCGAAAGACAACCAAAAAGTAACAAGACTGCAGAAACACCATACAGTTGTACCACCAGACCCAATTTGTGCTTTTCTCACTCTTTTACAACTGGGATTTTTGGGGGACTCGTATGGTGGAAGATGAACAAGGAGGGGTCGGTCTAGGGCCATAAGACGGGAAGGTGGTGTATGTGGGATAGGGAGGGGGGAGGGGGTATATATTTCTTATGATGGAAAGTATTTTTCGACCATGTGTTGTCTTGCCCACTTCCTTTCGTGTGTTTTGTCAGCGATATCACACAGTAACGTGGTGCTTGTGAGTTTTCCCTCTTTTTGTGTTGCTGTTCATCTCACACTGACAAAACTCTCTGTTCATTAAGTATGTTGTTTTTTGGGGAGGGATTGTGACTACTGTTGGACCCACACTATGCCTTTTTGATAGTATAACATATAACGATGCCAATGGTTTTGGATTTTTCTGTCCCCTTAAAAAAATTGTCTTTGAAATTATCTTGCCAATAGCTGACAATCTGAGTTTTGTGTAAGCCAAGTCTAAGCAAGGCCATGGCTGTTCTCTCTCCACTCACAAGCTATTAGATACTTTAATAGTTTAGTTTTGTAAAGGGGTGATAATACAAATGTTTCTCTTTGTAAATACTGCCCGCAGTACACTTATTAGTTTTGATCTTTTTTTGTCAGACGTGTTGGCTGTCGTGTATTTAGTGTTTCTGTCACCCATCTTTTTTTCAGCTAGCCTCAGAAATGCACATTTTTGCATTTATCCATGGGTCTTCTTCTATAGGGGAACTGATAGCATAAGTGTAAAGGAAAATAAATGATCCCCAGATAGTGATGTTTCATAAGGTTTCACTGGTGGGGGAGAAATCCTGAGTTGATATTATTAAACTAGACTTAAGTTTGTAAGTTTTGTCTTCTTTTGCCAGACTGAAGTGGACTGGGGTTTGGGAAGGGTGTCCTGATATATGGCATTTTTGATTTTGTAAAACAGCATTTTAGTTTAACCTGTTATTTTTATGCCATAAATAAAAAATAAGATTCATACATCACAGTGCATTTCATAGTTTTGTGTTTCAGTGTGCAATGTATATTAACTCCTCAAAAAAGTTCTGAAACTTAACTTCGGTCGATAATTTCTCCCCTTCAATCATAGCAATTGGTATTGTATTTTATATCGTTATCGTTGATTAGTCACATTTACAATTGTGGAATTGGTCTCATCTCCCCCATTTGTTCCAGGGACCCCCAGAAGCAAAGATTTGAGTTAAAAATGTTCGGTTTAAAAGAATATATATTTAAAGATTTGCACACATTTTCACGATAAAAACAAAAAGCTCATAGCGCGGCACTCGGTGCCGCGCTATGAGCTTGTATATCTGCTATTTTTGAATAGCCAAAGTGTAAAATTATGCTTTTTAGCTCAAATCAAAAACATGTTTTTGAAGGGTGAGGAACCAGACTTCTTTGGGTGTTGCTTCCTCAGTCGGCCACTTCGCGACCTGTCTTTGACTTCACCAGTCTCACGGAACGTGGTCCTAAGTTTTGAAATGGTATCGTTGACAGACACCAAATAATACTACCACTCTGTGTAGCGGAACACCAGCTTCCACTTGCCCATTGCACATTATGCCTTATCCTGAAGGGACAAACGGGGCATCTTTCCATGAGGGCAGTGTTGCTGCTTGGAGCATACACAAACTCAACAAAGTTGCAGGACCCATGCTCATTTGCCAGTCACTGGTGTGTAATTGCAATTTAATTGCATTATCATCCAAGGTTTATATCTGAGTATATAGAAGAGCCAGGTGGATCGAGGCCAATACATCTTAGCAGGATTGATAGGATAGTGAATCAAGCATACAATAAAACCTCTAAAAATTGTCCGGTAATCAGCAGATTTCTAGAGGTCTAACAATGAATGTTTCAATGAATCTGGGTAATTTCCAGCAGTACAGTTGAATTGTATATACAATATATTCATGAAACAGAATGATGCCATCTTGAGAGTAAGACACTGAACCCCAACTGCTACTAATAGTATGAGTAAATGCAAAGCATGAATTCCAGTGATGTGCAAATGTACTTGACAAATAGCCCAACAACAACATAAAGGATCACACATAATCAGAGTCTTGAGTTTAATAGACCCTTAATAACATTCCAAAAGAACTACATTCAAACATCCACAGCAGAGCTTTGTACTCAACATTTTAATTCTAAAAATGCACACAGCCATCTGCTTTTAGGAGAGGTGTTTCCAAATTTCTGCTTTGCTAAAATGATTTTCTAGCACAAGTCAGACAGTGACTCCTGCTATGAGTCTGGACCAAACGATCTGTCAGTCACCATGTTCAGAAAGCATTAGAGCATATTATCTATTATTATCCCCAGAGGACAACCCAACAGTTGGTCATCCTTATTTGCAGCCAATGATCATCAGAACCGGCTTCACAGTCAAGGATCACTGGTGACAAAATGGTAAATGGTGCATTTATATAGCGCTTCTATCCGAAGCGCTTTACATTGATTGTGCCATTAACCCATTCACACACACATTCATACACCGATGGCGGAGGAAACCATGCAAGGCACCAACCTGCTCATCGGGAGCAATTAGGGGTTCAGCGTCTCATCTGTTCAAGCCTCATCTGGTTATATTGTGGAAGAATCAGCAGGTTCTTCATGTGTTCCTGTGGCTCCTGGCATCGTCACTTGTACAGAAAATGAGGTCATGAGCCAGACTATTGGATTGAATGAGTTTTTTTTACACCACATCAAGCACTTGTTAGACTGGACAAAGCAGTGATCCTTGATCCAAATTGAGTGAGGCTGTGGCACCAACTAAACAATGCCTGTGGTCAGTCACCCATCACAGTACATGATTTCATCCGGCTTAATTAAAGTTGGCACTGGCAGCGTACTCCAAATGAAACAAGTTTGACTGTGTACAGGTGCCCACTATCATTCTGAAAAGCTTTACAGAGCCATCCAACTCTAAATGATATACTACACTGAATTTGGCAATTGGATGGGAATGTATCAGCTAAAGTAATTCCACCTGTCTTTATGAGTATTAATACTGAATATGAAATAACGGGTAGCTACTGTTTTGTGAGGAGGTAGAGCTGTGGAAAAAAATATGATCCAGTGTACAGTATTTCAGTCCTAAAATAAATAGGGTGCCTAACTGAAATGCACTGTTTGACAATAGGCATGATTATATAATGAACAGGCTGCATCTACAGTATAGGGCCTTTGGTAAAGGGTTGTGCTTAATGGCCAGATTTAAGAATTCAAAAATCCAGCGTAGCGATAGTTCGCTATCAAGTTAATTCCTACATACTCCCACAAGCCAGTCTGTCTCTGCACGTTCAACCTCACTTCATTCTCATTCGCTACAAGCTATATCTCACACACACGCCCTCATTCCCACAGTGCATCTTCAGGCGGTCCTTTTAAGCTGTCCTCTGTTCACCGTTCATTCTATACGCGCTTTAACTGTCACAGCTTGTTGTACAGCTGTCAGCGTTCAAATTCCCTCCAAACTCCCCGGTCTCCTCCCTGTGGCATTTAGTTTCTTATGTTAATAGGATGATTCTGTGGATTGTACTGTGCTTCTAAGGATTGTACTATGATATGTGGTATCTTAACTCATATGTTCATGTAATATACACTCGATAGGTTACACGCATGTGCAGCTCTGTGAGGGAAATGTATGTGACGTGTCAGACAGCGGTCTACTTCAGCTCACCTGATTCATTGCTCTTCCGCCTGTTGTATTGTCAGTTTGCCACTGATGTGTATGTGCTTTGTTGGCTCCCAGCACCACCAGTAGGCTCTGCTTTCCCTAAGGGTTCTGTTTCCCCTGGGGGGCGGGGGGGTTTGTTATAGATCCTACATGGGCACTTAATGCAGCCCGCAGGTTAATATCGGAATACTGATATATTATTGATTTCAGCTGTTACAATTCCAAACATGCAAACATGACCCGCTTTAATTACTTTAGTCTATATTAGTAGCGTAATGACTAGTATTACAATTCTATTGTCTTTTTTATGTCCATTGTATTTGTGTTGAAGTTCATAAAGTTAATGCATTTGAAATTAAATAAAAATTTAACTTTTCAGGATTCCAACTCAAACAGCAAAAAAAAAATGTGCAAAAATTGCAGATCTACAAGCTCAAAACGCGTCGCAGTGCGACGCGTTTTGAGCTTGTAGATCTTCTATTTTTGCAATGTTTTGTGTGACATAGAATGGCCCGACAGTATATGCAATGTGGCCCTCTAGAGTGAGTGTGGAAATATTGTGGCCCTCTCCATCATCAGTTGCCCACCCCTGTTATAGATGTACAGTATATCTCCCTGCTCCTAAATGGTCGTCTGCTAATGTGCTGAGCAGGGAGTAATGTATAAGCAGAGCCTGAACGCCAAGATCAAATATAGTATTCACACTTGTATTTACATTTTTATAAATAAAAATGTTCTCAAGCTATTATTGGTCTCAATCTATTTGTGAGTTATCTGACTGAACTACAGTATATCTTGTGCTCTGCTCCTGGGGGGTTTGTGATCTCAGATTCTGTGTCATGCTTGGGCAGGTTTAATCTGTAATATCACAGGAGCAGAGAGTCACACCGCCAAACTGAATGCAATATCATTGCAATCAATGGTAAATGGTTAATCCTGAGCTGAAGTGTCTAACTGAACTAATCTTATTTGATTTTTGCATTTTGAAATGTGTAGGGAAGTGTTAGGACTGTTAATGTGTCAGTTTGTTCCCCAGTAAAACATGAGGCTCAACTTAACGCATGCTTAATCTATAGGCCTATTTTATGATCAAATATTTATAAGTCAAGGAATTACGTAGGAAAATACCTTGAGATTTATTCAAACTCATTACAAAGTTGCTGCAACTAGATGATCACTACTGCCATTAGCACACTCTATAATGATGGGGAGGCTTTCTTAATCATCTTCATATTCTGAGCTGAGCAAGATCAGACGTGTCAACTACTACTATTATAGGCTTATAATAAGTTATGTAAAACACCTCCCAAGAAGCCAACACAAGTGAAGCAATCATCAGCCCCAGCAGCAACCATTTCAGATCATTTATTCTCACGTACAAAGAAAGGACATCCGCTGTTAAACAGCCAAAAGTATTAAAGCAACGTCATTTACAGAAAACAAAGTGCAAACACTTCTTAAGGTAGTTTTTAGAAGACTTACATTTAAGTGCTACATATTAGATTTGATAGTTTGTCCGGCAATCTTGCTCAATGTATGACCATATTCACATGATGAGCAAACGTGTGTGTGTGTGTATTGGCCAGATGTTGCTCTGCTGGTCATGTTGAATTGTGTTCATGTTGTCATCACATTGTTGACTTCGTCACTGTTATTTGTCCTGGTTCTTAAAGCAGTGATTCTCAAACTTTTTCATGTCAACGACCCCCAAAATAATATGAATTTGGCCGCGGACCCCCATCTCAAATATTTTGTTCCAGGGACCCCCAGAGGCAAATATTTGAGTAAAAAATGTTGTCTTAAAAAATATATATATCCCAAGGTTTGCACAAAATGTTCACGATTTTTCAAAAATAGCAGATCTACAAGCTCATAGCGCGGCACTCGGTGCCGCGCTATGAGCTTGTATATCTGCTATTTTTGAATAGCCAAAGTATAAAAGGTTAAAATTATTGTGACGATATATTAACACATTTTGCTGGGGACCCCCTGGAACCCCCCCAAGTACCCCTGGGGGTCCCTGGACCCCACTTTGAGAACCAATGTCTTAAAGTGTTTGATCATGTCTGGATCATGAGCACTCCGTATTCAAGCTGGCAGTAGGCTACATTGATCACGTTATATTATTTGATTAGTAGTGGATATTTCTCTCCACCCCAGATGCTGAAATCGCCCACTCCACATCGGCGTTAGAGTCGCTTTAGTGTCCTGGGGTCTTATGTTGTGTGCATCATGTCTCGTGTCAGTTCCCAAAGCATCTCAACCTGCTGCTCATTCACAGCACTTCTTTTTCTTTGATGGTTCTGTGTTGCCAGCCACGCTGCTGGTTCTCTGTAGCTGCAGTGTTCGGGGTCCAGAACACTTGATCCCGTCCCACCCCTCCCTTAGTTCCACCTCGCCACTCAGCAGACCCTGATAGACCCGTCGGGTGATGAGCTCGAAGGCCTCCTTCACGCCTTGGCCGGTCTTGGACGAGGCCTCCACGTAGGGCATCCCCAGCTGGCCGGCTAGCTTCTCTGCCTCCACCTTGCTCACCTCCCTCAGCCCTTGGGCGTCCTGGTCGCTCTTGTGTCCCACCAGAACGAACAGCACGGCGTGCGGCTGGACGCGCTCGCACACCTCCGCGTGCCACTCCTTGATGTGGTCGAAGGAGGCTCGGCTGGACAGGTCAAACACCAGCAGACCGCCCACTGAGTTGCGGTAGTAAGAACGGGTCACTGACCTAAAGAGGAGGAGAGGGTGAGAGAGAGAGAGAGAGAGAGAGAGAGAGAGAGAGAGAGAGAGAGAGAGAGAGAGAGAGAGAGAGAGAGAGAGAGAGAGAGAGAGAGAGAGAGAGAGAGAGAGAGAGAGAAACCACAAGAAAAGAGAGATTTGGAGCATTAGAATATCTCACATGTATTACGTACAGTACAGCAGGGGTCTTCAACATTTTCAGCCCAAGGACCCCCTAGCTGAAAGAGAGATGAAGCAGGGACCCCCACTACATACTGTTTAAATTGTATTTTCATAGATTTCATGGACCAACACCAAACCTCTGTGCCAAAAATAGCAGAGGCTGCGAGGCTTTGTGAGCTTGTAGATCTGCTATTTTTGGCTTAAGTTCTCTTCAGAATATGGATAATAGGGTTCAAGTGGTTAAAAAATGTATCCAATCACACAAAGATTTGGCGGCCCCCCTGTAGTAGCTCTGAGGACCCCCTGTTGAAGAACCCTGACGTACAGTATGATTACACTAATGAACCTGTCAGTGGGAGTTTATCAGCCTGATGGTTATTATCAGTGTATTTGCATCAACATTAACTGGTTTGATTCTTCACCTGGAGTGGCCCTCTATTTTTTGTTTCATTCCACATTTTAATGTATGTATTGTAGAAACACAGAACGTGTGAAAAGGTTACGTTTGTCTAACCATCCACAAGTGTGTGCATGTGTTTATGAGTCAGCGAGAGAAGATCAGACTAGCAAATGTTACAATACATTTAGTGGGTTGACTGGGTTCCCACTGCCATATTGTGATGCATCCAACACTAATGGATAACAAAGCAGCCTAATGGAAACATCTGCTCTTCCTTATTCTTGAAAATACTGGATGTTCATTTCCATTTGGTAGGATGACTTAATGACCTCAGTACAGGAGGCAACTGTCTTCATACCACGCCATGTACAAGCATTCTAGCTTACTTAAAATATATTTACTATCTATAGGCCCTCTCTTTTTCCCTCTACACCAGAGGTTTTCAACTGGTGGTCCGTGAAGGTATTTTATGTGGTCCCTGGTCATCCATTCAGTAATGTATAAAGTGAAGATCTTTCTTTGTTCATCATTTTATTTAGTTTTATTTTGGAGAAACTTAGTAATTTGGTATTTGTGTGTGTGATGGCCACATGTGAAGGCCACACCAGCTGACACACAAAGTTGGTAAAACATGGTGGACACTTGTCTTTTTGGTTTATTCATTTAGTTTATATTTATTTTCAGCAAACTACATACTACATGCATAAAGGACTACACACAACCGGTTAAAGGACATGTGTATTGCAAGTTTGATGATTAAGTTATTTTGTTTGGGTCAAGTTGTTTTATCAGGAGTAATTTAATTGGTATTTAAGTTTATTTTGTTTTGTTGAGTTATCAGTTCTGAGGAGTGTTGAAGTTTAGATTGCTGGCCATGGAAAAGCCAAGCTGCTTCACAGGTGCTTATAAGGAGCTGATTAGTAATTGGACTGCACCATGTCCCCTGTGCATAAGGGGAGGGGCAGGGATTTATTATAAGTTTGAATGTATTACTACACGTATGAAAATGTATTGCCATTTCAGTTGTATGTAATTTCTTTATTTAATATGAGTTAGTGCTGTAGTGGATTATGTTGCTGCTATTTGTAGTCTGTTTAAATGTTATTCTTTGTCTTCCCCTTTGTGTCAAGAGTGGTCTGATCACCCACTATATATGTTCCCCTCATGTCTCATTTGGTTAGTTCAGTCTTGATGTCAAGTTCAGTGTATTGTCTGCATTTATTTGGGCCAGAATGAATGTCTTGTTTTTATGGGAAAAAGAAAAGATATAAAAAAATACATTTTAAAGAAACTACACACTTATCCTGGTGTCTCTCTTGCCGACCAACTCTGGTCCCTTACAGTGTGATATATGAGGACAGTGGAATTAAACACATTATCAGTGGTCATTGGAGGAGGCTTCTGTTTGAGGCTTGTGTTCAATTCCAAAAGCACTTCTCATCAGCTCATTGTCTACAGTAGTATGAATCACAGTCCCTTGTGAAGTTCTGGATGAGTTTTCAGACAGTAAAAGCTATAATGTACCTTTTGTAACAATGTATTTCTGTGAGAGTGGTATTGCCACATTGGTATACCTGAAGAATATCAGTATTATTATATAACAGTATTTATGTACAGTGCAACGTTGGAGCCAGAAAATGACATGAGACTCTGTCCCTGACCACCACTATAGCCAAGAAAAGACAGACATGGACCACCTGTAATCATGCCATGGACCATTAGTGGTCCATGGACCACTACTTGAGAAGCAGTGCACTAAATGACCTGGTGACCTAAGATGACGAGTCGATGAAGTCAGTTACTGGGAAGGTCAAGAAATTCCACAGAAAAGGGAGTTAGAATCTCAAGAAGGGAAAGTGTCATCATTATTAGGAAATGTGGCCATTTAATGGCATGTGTTTGCTCACTCATAAATGTTACAAATCAGTATAGTATCAGTTAACATGAGTTTAATATGGAAGGTTGGATAAAGTAAGAGGAATATATCAGTGGTTGGTTCTCAACCTTTTTTTTTAGCTCTGGACCACTGGCATATTTCAAGCAATCTTCAAGGGCCACCCCAACCCACCTTTAACTAATCTTAGCCCACATATCCCCACCCAACACAACAGTGGTCCCCAGGTTGATTCTTAGTCAGGGTGGTGGTCTCTGGTTCTAGCCTGGTTCCAGACGAATCTGCCTTTGCAAAATTGCATGCACTTTAGCCCTCGGCAGATTAGGTCTGGCCCCCCTCCATAGAGATTTCAATTCTCTCCCTCCGCAGTTGTGCGGAGCCAACCAGGGCCCAGTATCCAAATGTGGGCGGGCTTATCACCTTATTTGGAGCAATGACGTACAAGGAAGCACTGCTCTGATTGGTTCGTTCAAGGAAGCACTGCTCTGATTGGTTTAGGTCTAACCAATAGAGTCCATTTGGATCTTTTTGTAACCGCCCCTTGGGAAAAAAATCTACCGTTGATTGATAGGGACCAGACTAATATCCACGCAGTGTGTCGTGTGATATTGTCTGGCTACGCGAGGCTACTCTGGTTCACAATCGGTTGAAAACCCCTGCTCTACACCAAAGATCTTTCACCGAAAATAGCCGGTCTACAAGCTTGTAGATCTGCTATTTTCACCAAATGTTTGCCCCAGAATAGAGATGCTAGGGTTCAAGTGTGTCACGGTCCGCTCCTCAGCCCTTGGACTTTGTCTGTGTTTATTACTTTTGGACTTTTACTTTGTATTCCTGTTCTGTTTTGGTCTTTTAGTTCTGTGTAGTTTGTTGCCTTGGTGTTCTGTGTTTTATTGTGTAGTATTGTTCCTAGTGTTTCCTGTCTGCTTAGTTATCTGTACCTGTCTTGTCTAACCAGTCCTGTGATTCCCAGTGTTTCCACCTGTGTCCCCTTAGTCGCCTAGCCTATCCCTGTGTTGATTGTAGTTATGTTTCACCTGTGTCTTGTTAGTCTGTGTCTATTTAAACCTTCCTGTGTTCAGCATTCACTTGTCAGATTATAGTTGTTGTGTCCTGCCTTGTATGTCCTGCTGTAATAAAAACTTATATAGAAAGTTTGTTAATAAATCATCATTGAACTTGATCTGCCTGCCTGGTTCTGCGCTCGGATCCAAACACTTGTCTCACATCGTGACAAAGTGGCTAAGAGCAGTGGGCATCCACTGAGCGATGAGCACTTAGGGGTTCAGTGTCTTGCTCAAGAACACTTTCACATAAAGCTAGAAGGAGCGGGGTATGAACCCGGTGACCCCGGTGGTCCCAGGTGACCGCTCTACCTCCTGAATCACTGCTGCCCCTATATCTGGCTGTTGAACAAATCATAGGATATTACCTTGTCCCATACATGGGCAACAGGTGGCCCGGGGGCCACATGCTGCCCCCACCTTCACTTAATGCGGCCCGCAGGTTAATATGGGAATACTGATATATTATTGATTTCAGCTGTTTACAATTCCAAACATGCAAACATGACCCACTTTAATTACTTCAGTCTATATTAGTAGCTTAATGACTAGTATTTAAATCATATCGTCTTTTTTTATGTCTAATGTATTTGTATTTAAGTTCATTAAGTTAACAAGTATAACTAAATGCAGTTGAAATTAAAATGAATAAATAGATATTAAAAAATAGCAAAAAAAAGGATTTGGATTCCAATTCAAAAATAGCAGATCTACAAGCTCAAAACGCGCCGCACTGTGATCGGCTATAAAATATGGAGAGACAGTGTATGCAATGTGGCCCTCTGGAGTGAGTGTGGAAATATAGTGCCTCTCTCTCCCTCCATCATCAAAGTTGCCCACACCCCTGCCTTATCCTCACCTGAACCTCTCCTGGCCGGCCGTGTCCCAGAACTGCAGCTTGACCCGGACCCCCGGCTCCACCTCCAGGAAGTGAACGTAGAAGTCCACGCCCACCGTCTGGTTGATGCACTCCAAGAACTGGTCCTCCGTGTAGCGCTTCAGCAGGGACGACTTCCCCACCGTGGAGTCCCCCAACATGATGATCCTGAACTGGTACTGCCACAGGGACAGGTCCATGGCGGCTGGAGGCCAGTAGCGGCAGCCAGGGGACAGAGGGACGAGGAAAAGGGAGGGTGGAGGGAGGGGAGTCGTGGAGAAGATGAGAGTCGAAGTTTAGAAGAAAAAGCAGTTGAAGGATCAAATAAAAAACCCAGGAGAGGAAACCCCCAGGAGAAGAGGGGAAGGGGATAAGGTATAGCTGTGAAGAAAAAAGGGAAATTGAAGACAAAAGGGTCTAAGGAGTGAAGAATGAGGTTCCAGTGAACAGTTGGACAGAAGGAGAGAGTGTGACAGTCCTTTCCCAGGGAGGGAGAGAGCACAAGCCAAGAGAAAGCACAGCCAGTCGGAGGCCAAGATGGTTCCCTATATCCCAGACACTCCCAGCCAGGGTTGAGAAAGAGCCAGTCGTCCGCCACTCCTCATAAATCTCACACGCTATACAGAGCAGTGCCGTGCCCTGCAAGTCTGCCAACACACCTCACACACACACACACACACACACACACACACACACACACACACACACACACACACACACACACACACAGCTGAACACCTGCAGCTCCAAATCTGTCTCTTGGAGCTAGTGTGAGATCCTCAATAGGGGGAAAGTTAGGTGCACAGAAACGCCTATTTCTGCCAAGTGCAGAGAGATCAATATGACACTTTCTGTTTCTTTTTTGCTGTCTTCATCCAAGCAATGCCGGTCTTCACTGCTACTGTGTAAGCGTGTGTGCACGATTGTATCGGTGAGGGAATGTGTACGCGATACAGGGGTGGGGACTTCCAAGGTTTGCGTGTTTATACTTGACAAAAGGAGGGGCATGCAGAGAAGGAGCAGGGAGGGAGGGAGGGAGGGAGGGTTGTCAGTTTGGAAAGGGAGGGCTACACTGTATGTGGGAGAAAATAATAGGGAAGTGAATGCATTCATCACCGTATTAAGGCAGAGCCCGCTGCCATTTCCTGTTATCACCCATTGTTAGCATTCATTGTTAACCGAGCTGCATATTATACAGTATACGGGAGAGTGTGAGCACTTACCTAGCTAAGCTGACAATGTGGAGCATATCGGTGTCAGTGTTCAGTTTTCCATACATGATATATACCCAGTGAGTCATTCAACTCCGGCAACAACAAGTACTAAAAAAAAAAACTCAGAAAAAGTACTCAAATGTTTTACTTAAGTAAAAGTATCAATACTGCAATGTAGAAGTACTCCGCTACAAAACTAACACAAGTATTGGTATCAAAATGTACTTAAAGTAACCAAAAGTAAAAGTTCTAAAATGTTTGAAAATAGCTGATCTACACGCTCACAACGCGTCGCGATGCCACGCGTTGTGAGCTTGTAGATCGGCTATTTTCAAATAGCCTCGGTATAAAAGAGGGCTTAAGTGGTTAATGTATGTTTCATATATGATCATAATTTATACCTACAAAGTAACTAGTAACTAAAGTTTTCAAATAATTGTAGTGCAGTGAAAGTACCATATTTGCCTCTGAGATGTAGGGAAGTAGAAGTAAAAGTACCTCAAAATTGTACATAAGTACAGTACTTGAGTAAATGTACTTAGTTACTTTACCCCACTGAACAACAGCAATAGGTTTTATGGTCCTCCGGGGCCTCCATGGCTGACTGCACTGTAGCTATTCAAAAAGGGAAGTTCAACAACAAGAACAATACAAGCTCTAAAGTCCCCTGGGAAACAGTAGGCGCCGTGTATACAAGGCACAGGATATAAATTCCATGTTCTGTATACGGATCTGGTTATTTTTAGTTACGACTTCAAAATGTACTTCAATGTCATGGTCTGTTTATGTTATAGGAAAATGGCCTTGGATGTTGTTTAAGATCATAATATTACTGAAAAGTCATTTCATTTTTTGCCAGTGCATTTTTTTGCCAGTGCATGGACGAGAATAGTGCACATATCTCGGAGTCGGTTACCAGCGTTCAATGACTCACGGGTGTCTCACTCACTGATAAAAAAAGCAGAACCGCCCAATATGTTTTGGTTAGCTGCACACCTAAAATAGGAGCTGACAAGAAGAAGCCGTACCATTTCTGCAGTACCCATTGATTTGATTTAGTTTTCTAACTGTTTCATGTACTGTAGGCTAATATAGTTTCTAGTCCACTGTTCAGGTGATATTTCATAAGAAAATGTAAGAAAAATTTAACTAATATAGGCATAGTGTGGGGAAAAATCGTGAAATTAAATATTGACTGAGTTGATATACTTTGTTGCGTGCGGTATCACAGACTGAAGAGCTTGTAGATCTGCTATTTTCGGTGCAGGACTGGTTTTGCTGACAGTGCTGCTCTATCAGAGACGGCTTGTTTGGCTGCATTTCTTCATAGGACACATGAGCTTCTGTTCTACTGTTACACGCTAACAGCTATGTATTGTATTCAGCATTGCATATTATTTGCATGGGATTGTTTTTCATACTCTGAGTTTTTTTGTTTTACATTTACAAGTCAAAAGATCACTCCGATCCTGACTTACCGTCATCGTTGAGGGGGTTCCAGGCGTCTCCAGCATATATGACTGATAGTTAATTAGGAACCAAAGGGTCTGTAACTCTGAAAGTGTACAAATGGACACTGAGTTAATTTAACCCACTAAGACCTGAAGCCGATTCTACAAAATGTCTTCTAAAATCCCAACAGTATTCTGAAAAACGTATGTTTCTATATCAGTGGTGCTCAAACTTTTTCATGTCAAGGACCCCCAAAATTACATTTATTTGGCCGCCGACCCCCATCTCAAAATGTTTATTTCCAGGGACCCCCAGAAGCAAAGAATAGTTAAAAATGTTCGCTTTAAACAATATATATTCAAAGATTTGCACACATTTTCACGATTTTTCAAAAATAGCAGATCTACAAGCTCAGCCAAAGTGTAAAATAATGCTTTTTTAGCTCAAATCAAAAAATGACACAGATGCGCTCCAGGTCTTAATGGGAAATAACACTGCAGGGGGGGGTGGGGGGTCACTGATATAGGCATGTCAGTGGACCCCAAATAGGACGTTTCAGGGCCAAAAGGTGATGGACTTTGACACATCAATTGCATGAATGAAGCCTCTTTCTAGCTTCCTCTACTTTACATGCAGCTTTCCCCCCTGATACAAAACCAGTCCAACATGTTATTTGTAACGTAGGCTTCAGAGATCAAGTACAGTGAGACATCAGGCCCTTTAATCATCCTTCTCTATATGCATCATTTAATAAATTATGTATATAGAGAAGGGTGACTAAAGGGCCAGATATAGTTTGATCCAGAATGAGCTTGCCAGCTGGACCAGGCTAAAAGGCTGGCCTTTTACTGTGTACAACAATCAAACAATGTAGCCTACGGCTCAACGACCATTTTCATGTGAAAACCTGTGTATTGAATAAACCCGCAGACCAATTAATTTTTTTGTTCTCTCAATCCATTTATTTATTCTCATAATTAAAATAAAGATTTCAGTATGCTGTACACACCATGCAGTGCAGTGTTTGAAAACACATCCATAAAGAGGCTGTAGTATTTATTTAACCCATTTAAGCCTGATCTGTACTTCACGTTGCCACGGCGATGTCCACTGGTGAACAATGGAGAATACATTTTGAACCCATTAAGACCTGGAACGCATCTGTGTCATTTTTTGATTTGAGCTAAAAAGCATTATTTTACACATTGGCTATTCAAAAATAGCAGATATACAAGCTCATAGCACGGCACCGAGTGCCGTGCTATGAGCTTGAAGATCTGCTATTTTTTTTAAATCTTGAAACATTTTTAACTCAAACTTTGCTTCTGGGGGTCCCTGAAACAAAATATTGAGATGGGGGTCGGCGGCAAAATACATATCATTTTGGGGGTCCTTGACATGAAAAAGATTGAGAAGCTTCGAGCATTGATATAGAAACATAGGTTTTTCAGAATACTGTTGGGATTTAGAAGACATTTTGTAGAATCGGCTTCAGGTCTTAAAGGGTTAAGCATATAGCCTAGGCTACTTTTGAGAATTTTAGCCTATAATGACATGCCCCAAAATAGGGATGCCATGCAGGGTTAAAAGCGGTTAAAGTCTTGGATTGCTGAACACCGGTGTGATCTTTGTGAAGATGATAATAAGCCTAACAAGAACACTACATTGATTTAGACATAAAACATCATAAAATATTATTACACAAAAGAACAGGCATCTCAAATTGATAAATAAACAGAACTGAAACGGTGTGTTCACCATACATATGAAAATGGTGAGGTAATGTATATGGTCTGAACAAAATTCTCCAACGGCCATCATCATCATCAGCGTCAATAAGAAAAGAAAATGCATAAAAATTATATTACTTCTACCTCCGCATCATCTACCGTGGTGAGCCCCGTTTATTCATATTGTTGTCCTAGTTCCTGCTGCAGACAACACTGGCCCTTCTCCATTGGCTCATAAGCGTGCCCATGCATCACAGTCTTAATGATGAAAGACGATGCACAAGAAAAATCATGAGATCATAACCCTTTTTACCGCTGAGACTCGATTCTTCAGTGCACCAATGTTTCATCCAAAAATTACCAACAGGGTTTTTTCTATAGCAGTGGTTCAGCCAAGGCACGCAGTTAACCCATTAAGACCTGAGGCCGCGTCTAAAAAAATCTGAATCATAAAAAAAAAAATCGGAAAAAAATATTTTAAAAAAAAATTCACGATTTTTCCAAAATAGCAGATCTACAAGCTCGTAGCGCGGCACTCGGTGCCGCGCTATGAGCTTGTATATCTGCTATTTTTGAATAGCCAAAGACATCTAAAGTGACACAGAAGCGTTCCAGGTATCAATGGGTTAAGTCTGGGTACCTGAGACCAGAATAGAAGAACCACTGCTGAAAACCCGCCATGCAATAGAGTATAAATGAAGCTTAATATTTAGGATATTATTTAACAAGCCCAACTCATGTAACATTCAAATACTGTAGTAGCAATGGTATTTGTTTGCGGTGCGGCTGCTCGGGAGGCGAGCAATCTAGAAGAGGGTCTGTCTGTTTGTACTGACATCATAGACTGGCCACATTAAGCCTAAACCCATGGGAACCATGCCATTATCCGACCTTGTGTAATTTTGCAAGTCTAAAACTGCACCAGCATTTTAGCCAACAAATCTACATCCAAGCCAACGCTCAAAGGTCAAATAAACAGCAGGAGAATCATATTTCAGGGGAATTTCATGTCATTTTTCTTTTTACGACTCGTTGTGATCAGTACCGAAAAACACTTTGCTCACATTTTTCCCTCCGTTTTGCTTTCGCCACAACATTTGCCTCACTGCGATTACGGCAGACTATGGTGTCCTCGTAACCTTTGTCCAGTGATAGGATTGTCAGCTACGTAGATGACTGATTGTTCTGTTGACAACAGAGTCCACTGGTCAGGAGGTAACAGGCACACAGACCAAACCAGTAGTAGTGTGTCCAACACGGATTTTTGAAGGCTAATCATTTACTCAATACTTCGTCATGAGACCCTTTCTTTCACACGACGAAAAAAAATGATGCAAGTTACATTATCTTTTTTTTCAGCTGAAAAGATAAGATGTCATTTTGTTTTTGTCAAAAGGGTCCGTATGAGGAAGCATGAATGAAGCCTTTAGTCCTGGGACACTGAAGGGAACTTCAGCTCTGCGAGCTCAGACTCGGGAGAACTGCTGCCACTGCGGTCACTATAAGTGTCCCTGTAGTGGAAATAAAAGACAATAATATACATGAATAAATACATCCACACACGTAATTTACATCTCTAAATCACATTAATGGGGGTTTTACATGCTTACCGTGGGGAGAGGCGACAGCCTTTAAGAAGGTAGTTCTGGAGTTTTCCCGCTGCGGCCAGCAGAAGACCAAAGTATGGTGGAGAGGGCTTGATGGGCCTGGAGGTAAACTCTGGATGGTACTGCACCCCCACAAAGTAACCATGGTCTGAAAGAACATGCAAGGCACACACACAGTTTCAGGAGAAGCTATTGAACTAATTATTCATAAAAAATATATAAATCAGCAAATGCATTGTTAAGCTTATCGTTTAAATACACCCCATATAATTAACAAAATAGTACATATACTAATACTACAACTAATAATAATAAAACATGAAAGAAAACAAACTTGAGATCAATGGTTGACGCATGTTATGGTGTTAGCTAATACTGTGTGTGTGGATAAGAAAGAAAAAACGGTGCGCTTCCTCTGGATGCCTTCTTAGTTTAGGCAGTGGGTGCTCAGCTATGTATACGACTCAAATCAAAAAACACCTAAGTGGAAAGAGCGTCACTCCAAAATAAATACTGCAAGACAGTGGCTCAGATGTAGTTTCTCATGTTATTGCGAGAACGCTAACGCGTTTCGGCCGCAGCCTTCCTCAGAGCAAATTAAAAAGTCACTTTTTAATCTGTCTTGCAGTATTTATTTTGGAATGCCGCTCTTTCCACTTAGGTGGTTTTTGATTTGAACTGTGTGTGTGGATGTTTGAATAGTTTGGCATGGACTCACCATCCAGCTCTATGACCTCCATCCTCTCCCCCTCTTCATCCTGGCCCACAAAGTGAAGACCTCTCTCCTCAAAGTGGTGCTTCAGCTCAGGGTTCACCTAAAAAGGAAGCATATACGTTTGTTTCTTTCATTCAGAGACGTTTTTACACATAGACTGGGGCACCCTTAAGATGAGTTTAAGATGTGGGCCAAAATCCCTCTTGGATTTATTCTAGAAAGCCAGCTGAAAATCTCATGAACTTGAAGTCTGGCTTGATCAAGTTCATTGCTGTGTCACATGAACCTAAATCAGCGATACTGCACACACATACAGCACACAGATTCTCTCATGACAGGCAATTATTTGATCTGCTCAGACTTGTATCTCTTTATTTACACGTACGACATCCACTTCATGATTATATTTAACACATGATGGCAAGCAGCTTGAGAAAACTGGAGAACTTTGTTCTAAGAACCGTGGCTGTTGTGTGTCCTACCATGCCTGTCACAGTGATCAAATGTTATAGCATGTCATAAAAACACAATTAAAATAAGTCAACACAAAAGCTTTCTAGGAAGAATGATGGAGAGGCTATGCAGTAAGGGCCACTGTAATGACTTTAAACATATTTCCTCATTAAGATTGAGTGGGACTGAAGAGAGTAAAATCCTGCAATGATATGTAATAGAAAATGTAATATGGGAGATATATATTTAACAAAAGGAAAGTGTTATCTTTGGAGACCGCTTCTCCTAAGGGTATGACTGTCATGGAAGAGATGACATGTAGGGGTGGAATACCGTATATGACGTTAAGCCCAGCTCACACTCCAGGAGTTTTAAAATCTTAAAACGATTTGGAAATCTGGTTGCATCACACGCTGGCTACAGGATAATCTCCTCTCTATGATCTTAAATCATTCACACACAAGATATTAAAATACTGGTGCATCAACAGGCCTGGAATTTTGTCATTTTAGGGGCGAGGCCACTTGGCCTTTGGTGTTGTACATTTTTTTAGGGCAAAATGCCCTAAATGAAATGAATGGTTAAGGATATTTTTTTATTTAATATGTAGACTCTGCAGTGAAATAAATAAATCATGGTATTTACAATCTGATTCATGCTCAGCCCTGCACCAATCAAAGTCACTGGATTGGTTTAAAGATGGGGATAGGGAGTTAAGAATTCAGAATCTCAACAAAAGACACTGGCGTCTACGTGACAAAAAAGAGACACTGTCCTAGATCTTACCTCAAACCTGTGTCTGTGTCTCTCGTCGACGTATTCTGCATCTCCGTACAGCTTTCCTGCAATGATGAGATATTAGCAATTTAATACCATACAGCAGATGTAATAGTACAAGTCACACTAGGTCAGCTTAGATAAGTGGACCCTGGACGGTGTTAACAGTCAGTTGAGATGTATTGCTCTTTAAGTTTCATTATATTGTGTTGGGGTAGTTGTGTGTGCATGCAGAACGTGTGTGTTTGTGCACACAGAGGAAGTGTGGAAGGCACACCGCGCTTTCAGCTGGTGGTGGAATGTAAGGATTTTTAGGCACTAGCCCAACACGGTATGAATAATTAATAGCCCAGAATTGATCATACATTTAATCATGCTTTAACATTATATATTATACATGTTACACGTACTGTATATGCGTATATACACCAGCTCAGTGGCTTTGTGGAGTATCCGCCCTGAGACTGGGAGGTCAGGGGTTTGATTCCCCGGCCATGTCATACCAAAGACTATAAAAATGGAAACGAATGCCTCCGTGCTTGGCACTCAGCATACTAGCGTCATGTCCAGGGGGTGTACTTGTACACCAAGTCACCTCGTGCTACAGAAACAGGGGATAGGCTCCTGCTCTATAGGCCACATGGCTCGGCATACGTATATTTAATACACAAAATCATAACAGATGTTTTTATGGTACAGTAAATGGCATGGGGGTGCATACCCTTGCTTGGAAATCATTACTGTCGGGCAGGAACCTTGTAGAGTATCTCCATATTTTTTATATGCTAAAAAAAATTAAAAGCTCTGTAGAAGTATTCTGGGAATATACATAAATAAATAAATAAATGTGCCTATAATGACATGCCCAAGTGGTCTGGGGTCATATTTAACCAATAAGAAATATGTGACTAAGCAATAACTAAATGGGATCCTTTTTGGAACACAGGTTATTTTTGCCATTTCCTGAAAAGTATTGCTTTTCAGGAAATGGCAAAGTAAATTGCTTTGGACATACAAGGTTTCCACCGACAGTGAGAATATCCATGCGCGTGTTTACTGATCATCAGTTGGTGTATGTGTGACACTGACACACTGTTCAATTGTCGGTAGGCAGCCGAGCATGTGAGCAGAGTGGGCAGATTTTTAATGGAGTGTGTAGAGAGTGTTTTCAGAAGGTCAGAGCGTCAGACTTCTCTCCCACTCAAATCACACTCCGATGCCACTGATGCCTCGAGTTTGAGGCATGCCCAGTCCCACAATGCATCTGTCAGAGAGGTTTCATTCTCTCCCCGGAACCCAGAGTAGGAATCGTACTGCTCAGGTCGCTCGCATTGTGAGATATAATGTCTTTGTCTTTATAACTGGGGTGGGGAGTAAGCTATGATGTGATAATCAGAATGTATTATAACATTGTAATATTAAACCTTGCTTGATTGGTGCAGAAGCATGTTTAACCCATTAAGACTTGAGGCCGATTCTACAAAATGTCTTCTAAATCTTTTGAAAAAAACCTATGCTGCTATATCAGTGGTTCTCAACAATTTCATGTCAAGGGAAAAGAAAGATATGCATTTGGCCGCGGACCCCCATCTCAAAATATTTTGTTCCAGGGACCCCCAGAAGCAAAGATTTGAGATGCAAATGTTCGCTTTAAAAATATATATTCAAACATTTTCAAAAATGTTAGAAAAATATTCAAACATTTTCAAAAATAGCATATCTACAAACTCATAGCACGGCACTCGGTGCCACGCTATGAGCTTGTATATCTGCTATTTTTGAATAGCCAAAGAAATCTAAAATGACAGAGATGCGTTCCCAGTCTTAATGGGTAAAACCAAAACACGCATGAAGGTGTCAGGTGTTTCCGACTTAAAGGGGAAATCCACCCATTTTCAATATTTAACTATGTCATTAATATAGCATAAAGGAGTTGTGTGGAAATAAGAAAAAAGTTCCCCCCTTTCTGTGTTGCCTTGAACTGGAGGATTGATTGTGGGTTTAACATTGCAAATTACAACGTGATGACTCATCATGTTGTAATTTGCAATGTTAAACCCACAATCAATCCTACAGTTCAAGGCAACACAGAAAGGGGGGAACTTTTTTCTTATTTCCACACAACTCCTTTATGCTATATTAATGACATAGTTAAATATTGAAAATGGGTGGATTTCCCCTTTAAATCAGCTGGAACTGGAAACGAGTATGCCACTTTCAGGAGATCTGGGACTTCAGTTATGCACCACACAGCCTACTGAATTAGGGATTTGGAGAACTGTGATACCCCCAAAGTGTATTTTCTGAACATCACTCACTTAGCACACTGTTGGTTGACTTGAAGATGGTCCGCCTCTTCCCCAACCTCATAGTCCCGCCCATCTGGCCTGGGTTGTGCTCAGGCATGTCAATCACCTGTTTGAGATTAGGGTTGCAACAGTTAATAGAAGTCATCGATTTAATTGATTATAGAAAAATAACCGAAAACTGATAAGTTAATCAAATAATCGATCTGTACTTTGGGTATGTCACTACAGGAGAAAAGACTCCACAAAAATGTGAATTAATTAATCAAAAGGGTTATCAATAGAATAATTGTTAGGTCAATGTATTTCCATCCATTGAAGACACTGATGTACATGCTGTAATATATGAACAGTTTACCTACCACTGGGTGTTTGGTATCTGGATCAAATTCTGTTGAGTTGGCATCTGAAAAAAGGAAAAGATTTTAATAAACATGTTTTTTAATTTCCTGTGCACAACAATTTGGAGCAATTTGTAATTTCATGTTCTTTATATTACATTAGAGTCTATGCATCACTTTGCCTCTGTGCATCATCAATAAAACAAGGTACACATCTAAATTAAAAACACAAGAAAAGCTTGTTATAGCAGCTCAAATACGCTGTAAGGGTGGCGTAAAGCGATTACTCACCTTGCCAGCCAAGAACATTGCGGGCGAACTCGCAGACTGCCAGCTGCATGCCCAAACATACCCCTGCACAGAAGAACAAGTTCAACATGGTTATATTACACCATACAGTACAAGGTTGAAACATGCTGCGAGGGGATTGAACAATCATTGAACAAGGTCCCCCGTGTGCAGCATACTTGTAGAAACCCCTTTGTGTATGTATTGCTTAACCCATTAAGACCTGGAACTGTGTCATTTTTAGATTTGAGCTAAAAAGCATTATTTTACACTTTGGGCTATTCAAAAATAGCAGATCTACAAGCTCATAGCGCGGCACCGAGTGCCGCGCTATGAGCTTGTAGATCTGCTATTTTGGAAAAATCGTGAAAATGTGTGCAAACCTTCTGAATATATATATATTCTTAAAGCGGACATTTTTAACTCAAATCTTTGCTTCTGGGGGTCCCTGGAACAAAATATTTTGATGGGGGTCCGCGGCCAAAAACATAATTTTGGGGGTCCTTGACATGAAAAAGATTGAGCACCACTGATATAGAAACATACGTTTTTCAGAAAACTGTTGGGATTTAGGAGACATGTAGAATCGGCTTCAGGTCTCAATGGGTTAAAGGTGGTGTAATTTTTTCTTTTCTTTTGTGTGTGTGTTAAAATAAAGTTACACAAAAGCTCTACGTTCTGGTAGCAGTCACTGCTATCCAATCAGGAGAAAGATCTCATTGCTCAACCCACTGAGGAACAGAGTGACTGAGTGATGGACATAGGTTCCTTATTTACAGTATATGTAGGATAACATAAGTTAATAGAAATGTTAGTACCCAGGAATGGCTTCTTCTGTTTCCTAGCCCAGCTGATGGCCTGGATCTTGCCTTCAGTTCCTCTGACTCCAAAGCCTCCTGGTACCAACACGCCACTGTGGAGAGAGAGGGATAGAGGAGATTCACCAGGTCATCCACTGAGGGAGAACATGTCAATTGTGGCAAAAAGTAACAGTGACAACAAGAACCTGACCTGACAGTGTTTTGGTCAAAAGCGCGATTAGACATCTTCTGAAAAAACTGTCCTTGTATGAACCTTAACACATTAACTGCCAAGAACGTAGTCCTACGGTCCGTTAAATCCAACTGTTAAGCGCCGAGACCGTAGCCCTACGGTCCGGGTGCTTTTTCCTTTTTTTCAAAAAAAAAAAAAAACTTTATTCAATTTTCGGTACGGCACATTTCAGTGTAACACCACCGGAAGTCGGAACTATTTGCGATCCCGTTTTTCGTTTCCCGTCGGCCTCCATTCTAAGGCGCACACTAAAACTCCATTTTAGCTCTTCTCCTCGCATTTCCTATGTTAACATAAACGGTCAGAACTCAAACATGGCTGCCCCGTTTGACACGTGGTCTGCACTGCTAGACGCAGGCAGATGTCGGCGATGTATGTAAACAAAGCAGAGCTCACGTTTTTGGATTTTAACAAGGTCTATGGCGACGTGAAAAAAACAAAAAACAACAAAAAACCTTGGCACTGGTGAGTACATTCTGAGATTAGCCCTTGGCAGTGGATGTGTTAAAAGGATAGTTCACCCCCAAAATGACATTTTTTCTATCGATAGAAAGATATTTTTTTGTTTTTGTCCTAAGCCAATAGTTTGATGACCGGCAGCGGTTCCGATGAGAGACACAAAGAGTCTCCTTTGTGTCTCCTACCTGAACCGCTACCTACCGGTCCGCTGGTCATCAAATTATTGGCTTAGGCAACACAAACAAAAAAATATGTGAATGAACTCAAGGGTGACTAACAGTGAACTATCCCTTTAAGCTTTGCAACAAAGTGTCAGTGATGCCTGAATGGCACTGCTCAAGTAAAAGTGTAGAAATGCTTTGTTTTTTGATGAGCTGTGTATTTACTCAGCGCTGCAGAGTTTCTGCCAGGCCTCATGGTACTTGACGGGCTCATCCTGCAGTGTGGTGGCCTCCAGGTCTGCTGAATCTATGTACTGTGAGGAGTACAAACAGTGTTAATAACAATACAATACAAGGCCCTTCTTCTCTGTTGTGACCATGTTTTCATACCATCTGTCTTGGCGACGATGAGGCTCAATATCTTGTCTTTGTTATAATCTCGATCTTTTCTTTTACATTTGTATCTGTCCTAGTGGTGCCATGAAATTGGGAAGGGAGCGTGTTAACACTAGAGCTAATTGTTTCATTCCAAAAATGAGATGTCCAACTTTTGAAATAAGTGAAGTCACCTATATATATATATATACCTATAATATAATAATCTCCCCTATAATAATATCACAGAAGAATTTATATTCCGTTGAAAAGTACTTGGATGACAAAACAAGTTTACACATTAGATCCTCTATATCCTACACATTTACTATTCAATTATGAACTGCTGCTTTATCGTCTCTGATATTGGATTCTTCTTTAAAAAAAATATTTAACCTTTATTTATCTCTAAGAAGTCCCACTGAGGTACAAGTTCTCTTTCACAAGGGAGACCTGAAAATGTTTGACACGAGACAGCAACATGCTATATAGAGTACATGCACTCACACATCACTATATGAGGGCAGTGAGTGTTCAGCAGCGCCAGAAACAAAACAAAAATAATTAACAGAAACATTACAATAAACTTTTATTTTGAATGCATCAGTCATAGCTAGAATGTGGTGCTTTATCAGCAGCACTGGGACAAATGGGCAGACAAGAGACATTAAATAATAGTCTCCCTCTCTCTCACAATCAGTATATTAGCATCAAAACTGAGAGAGCTGCGAGAGCGTTGAAGGTCACCATGAAGATTACCTTGATCTGTAGTTTGTGGTTTATGGCGAGGGCAGAGTGTTCAAGGGCCTTGATGACTGAGGCGTAGGAGTCTGAGAACTTGGTGTATTTTCCCACCAAGGCTATGGACACCTGCTCCAGGAGGCGGTCGGATCTGAGGAAGGGAGAAGGATGACTGAGTCTGGACCTCACAGCTACTTACGTACACAATAAACTAGAACCCGAACGATGCTAGATTTACGGGTCTCAATTTTGGAAAGTCCTCCACCACCAATTTACAGATGTTTTGACAAATATTAATTTTCAAATCGATGTGAAAAGCTTTGATTTGATTAAAGTTTCTATTTGAGAACATTTAGCTTGTGAGCAAACAAATACACAATAAACGTTTTCATAGATTACATTTAATTTAATTAAATACAATACTGTATATTAAACTTCAATATTATGAAAAGAAAATACAGTATACCAACTGAACTTTAATTTATTCAACCACTTATGCCCTCTTCACAAGCAACCGATCAACAAGCTCACGATGTGTCACTATGTGCTTTTAAATCTGCCATTTTTGAAAAAAAAGTGTCATCAAAAAGGTAAAATAATGGCCGATATATTGACCAGACCAATACATCTGCTCTACGACAAAGAAATGGCAAATAGTAAATACCATTCCCAATAAGCTATTTATTAAACAGACTTCTTTTGTTAAATATTTTGTTGTTTTCTTAATTTGCCTCACTGTGGATGTGGGTAACCGGCCAATTAGTTGAACTGAATTCAAATTTGAGATCCATTATGATTCATTGACCTGAGACCGCTCTGTAGCTGAAAAGTCAATGTTTGAACCCAGCAACAGCCATTGCTTGCTTGTCCAACAAAAACACAGTTAGCGCTGTAGACCATTCAACTTTGAGATACGTTGTTAGACCTTTGTTTTCTTCTCACCACAATCAACAATGAACGTCAATTCGCCTAAAAAAAGGTCTCTGTGGTTGGACTGTAGAATGCCTGTCTGTCTCACCTGTTGGACATCTCCTTCCATTTGGTGAGCGTCTTGCGGCCTCTCATCTCCACAGGCAGGTCCAGACGCTTACAGAAGTATCCCACCACACCCTGGTCCTCCAGCAGCAGAGGCACTTTGTAGATGGAGGAGACGTCATGAACGCAGATCACCTGGGAGAGACAGAGGACAGACATAAAACACACATTTTTCGTAAGAATGTTGTGTCAATCCCGTTTACACACTGCCTCCAAATTCTTGTCTTTCATACATTTTTCTCAGACCAGGTTTGATGCCTGACACTGTCTAGCTGCAGCAAATACAAAGGTCATTCACATCTTCTTGTCTGTATGTTGCAGTGTTTTGAGACTGTAGACTACAGCCTGTGGATTGAAGAAAGGCTCAGCAAGCACTTTTCCGTGCGCGTGTGTGTGTCTACTGTCAGCCACTGTTTAGAACACAGGGGTCTTCTTCTTAATGTGGCAGCAGGAATAGCAAAGCATCAAACTGGGCCAAAAGTAAACATGATCAGCAGGTGAAACTCTCTCTTGTTCATAGCGATATCAGAATGGATCCAATTATATTTCCTTTTTATTTTTGTGTTCAACAAGTGAGAGGATCACACAATCACCCTCACTGCTTGATGACTATTTAGTGTTTAGTTCTGTGAAAATCTTCCACAATTAATAGTCTATATGCATCGGAGTCAGTGTGCAAGGTGGTTGTGCATAATCATTTACGGATTAAATAAACGCATGAAAAAATACGGCCTTCAGTGGGCAAGATCGTTTAGTTTGACTCTTATTAGGGCAGCATGCTGGCCTGGAGGTTAAGAGGCAGGTTAATAACTGCCTCTTTTGTCTTTAGCTGACAAAGTCATCGTGGTTTAATCAGCACTGTGGCCTTGTGATTATACACTGCTCTGTAGCTTAAAAAACAGTGCTTGTCCAAGAACAGACAGCCACCATGTTGTTGAAGCGTCCTTGAACAAGACATGTTTTCCCCGCTAATGATTCGCTTCCTTTTATGTCTAGGTATTCTAGTAGCAATTCAGCAGCAGACGATGTAGCCAATAATGCAATAATGTAACCGTTGTCATACTGTTCATCGACGGGGGGGAAAAGAAAAACAACTCTCATCTCTTTAGTCAAGCTTAATTCACCGATGCTAAAGACATTTGTGCAGTGGAAAACTAACTTTAAAAAGAGTAGATCACCCAAACAATTACTTATTTTCCATCGATTACACACCCCATGAAGCATTGATTTCATTAAGATTATTTTGTTTTTGTCGCATTCCTAAGAAAATAATGTGATGAACGGCGGAGAGATGCTAATGTCTCCGGTACGAGACTCAGAGAGGTAGGTACCGGAGAGACCGCCGTTCATCAAATTATTGGCGTAGGAATGCAACAAAAACAAAGAAATCTCCATGAATTCAAATGCTTCACGGGGTGTTTAATTGATAGAAAATAAGTCATTTTTTGGGTGAACCGCTCTTTTAAGGATTAACTAAGCTCAAAATGAAATACATTTTCATTTCAGGATAATTCTTACACTCTTACCTGTGTTGGCTCCACATGACAAAACATGGAAATCTTCTCTTTGACAGCCGTTTCCAGTGGTGTCGAACAGCGGCACATGATCTGACAAAAACAGATGAATGAATGAATGTCAGGATCAGATAATGAACGAATCCATTATCTAGGACAGGGGTCTTCAACAGGTGGTCCTCAAGGGTTACTACAGAGGGGGGCCGCCAAATCTTTGTGTGATAGGAACACCAAGCATCTCTATTCTGAGGAGAACTCTTAGCCAAAAATAGCAGATCTACAAGCTCGCAACGCCTCGCACTGCGAGGCGTTGTGAGCTTGTAGATCGGCTATTTTTGGCTAAAGTGGTTTGGTGTAGAGGATAAAAAGAGCAAAAGAGTACAGAGTGATAGGTCGAGTTTACTAAGTATTGACGGTTTAAGTGGTTAAAATGTCTGAAAATACACATTAACATCAATCCAACACTGATGATAGTGCTGTCAAACAAGCCTATGAAACTATCTATGAAAACTATGAAAAAGTTGAATCTGTAACACAACAAAAAAGTTTAATCTGCAATACAATGAAAAAGTTCCATCTGCAACACAATGAAAAAGTTCCATCTGCAACACAATTGTATACAATATGTAGTGGGGTGGGGAGTGGGGGTTCCCTACTTCATCTCTCTCTCTCAGCTAAGGGGTCCTCTTGGCCTGAAAAGCGTTGAAGACCCCTGAATCTAGGAGACATTGTAAAAAGGATCTGGACTCACCAGGTCTGGAGAGAGGCCCAGTCCTCTGAGCTCCCGCACACTGTTCTGTGTGGGTTTGGTTTTCTGTTCTCCTGTGGTGCTGGGCTGAGGACACGCACAAGAAAAATGTTTTTATTGTTTATGAGCACAACACTACTCTAGGGTTTTATATCACCCATTCCAAAAGGTAGTTAAAAACGACACCAATATTTTTTGAGCTATTTTATTTCATGTTTATTTATCCAGGCATGTCAATTAAAAACATATTTTACCTTTTACTAGTGTAGTTTATAGTGTATAAAAAAACACCACACTGCATTTTATTCATTTTATATCAGCCAAAAGCACATAAAAAACGGCATCAATATTTTTCTTATCCCTTTTATTTGATAGGTATGTCAATAAAGAACATATTCCTGTAACAAGGACCTTACAACAAGTAGCCTAAGGCCTATTGAAGGAATGGGAATTAGAGACTTAGAAATGAGAAACAATTATTTAAGCAATAACTCACAACAGGCCATGGTTTATTATTGTCATTATATTACACCTCGGGGGGGCAGGGTAATGATTTTCTCTTAGCTGCAGAGTGATATAAAATGTACAAATTCAGACTTCATATCCGTGCTATAAGGTTATTATACTGTGTCTCACCCGTTTCATAAATACACATCCTTTCACTAACCCAGCCTAGTGCGGTTGACTTAAAAGGAGAACATTTGGCAAAGATAGGCGAACATTCGCCCAAAATGGTGGATCTACAAGCTCACAGCACGATGCGTTTTGAGCTTGTAGATCGGCTATTTTTGGCCAAGAGACTTGACGTAGAGAGGGAAAAAGGAGGGGACAAAGCATAGACCATTGGGGGACTCCGGACAAGGAGTACACAGGGCCTAAGTGGATATTCAACCCGATCTCACACAACTTAGTATACATTGCACGGAGTGTCATTCCGTGCATACATGGAAAACCCGAAAATCTGTGCATTTCGGAGGCACGCAGTCTCAAGGGAACTGTCGCCACATAAGGGACCACCGAGCGAGCTAAAGTGAGCGAGTTGCCGCCCCGAACGTTGCGACGTTCCCTTGAGCCTACTCAGCGCCGTTTGAGTTATGTACCGATAGGCACAGAATCGTACATTTTGTTGTGGGGACTGCTCTGCTTCCGGGTTTTTCCTGGTTGCAACTGGTTACGCCCACCGTGGGACTCGGCGTACATATGCATTTCTAGGCGACTATGCACGGAATGACGTGCACTGGGTCCGTGCAATGTATACTAAATTCTTGGAGATCAGGCTGGGATATTGGTTGTTCACTTCACACATACCTGTGGTACGAGACTGACGTGGAGGTTGCAGAAGTTCTCCCTCTTCACTTTGAACTGGAACTGTCTGAAGGCCTCTATGAAGGGCATGCTCTCTATGTCCCCCACCGTGCCGCCCAGCTGTTGATAGAAAAACACCAGCTCAGACAAGTCCGTCGGAGCTTGCAATACACCACTCACTGCTGCTCAAAGCTCTTACATAACGCTGACCTGTACCGTCAGAAGAACATACAGAAAGTTCTGAAACGTGTCTGAAGGTGTAGGCTACTGTCTGCTGTCACTGTCTTCAGATCAAATTAACCCACAACAATGCATGGACCGGTTAAGGCAGGATGACACAGGCCGAGTTCACTTCACAGCTTATAATACGTAATATCCTCTCAGGTTGTGCTTGTACTGGAAATACTACTTGGCTGCACACAGACATACAGTGAAGTGGGCCATCTCAGAAATGACCTTTGCCAGTAGGATCAAATTCCACAAGAGTATTCTTCTTCCCTGTACTTCCCCTTGTGTGGTCTCTGAATCAGCTTTCCCCCAAAATCTGTGACTGCTATAACCCTTCTATTAGAGTCACTACTGTACATAACAGCCCTCAAGTCAAGCAATTTTTTTTTAACGTAGTGCCAAATCACAAGTTACTTACTATATTTACTTTACACATTAACCCATTCGGACCTGGAACGCATCTGTGTATTTTTTTGATTTGAGCTAAAAAGCATCGTTTTACACTTTGGCTATTCAAAAATAGCAGATATACAAGCTCATAACGCGGCAAAGAGTGCCGCGCTATGAGCTTGTAGATCTGCTATTCTTGAAAGATCGTGAAAATGTGTGCAAATCTTTGAATATATATTGTTCAAAGCGAACATTTTTAACTCTATTCTTTGCTTCTGGGGGTCCCTGGAACAAAACATTTTCGGCGGCCAAATACATATCATTTTAAGTTTGAGCACCACTGATATAGAAACATACGTTTTTTTTTCCAGAAAACTGTTGGGATTTAGAAGACATTTGTAGAATCGGCCTCAGGTCTTAACACATTGCCTGCCAGAGTTTTTTCAGATTTTTAGCTGTTGCCTGCCAGGGTTTTGCCATGTTTTTGGTACCTGTTCGCGTAGCCACAGATTTTTTTCCTCCAGTATGATTGATCCCCAGATGGTTTCTAATCACAGATGAGATTCAGGTGTGGTTTCACAAATGTCAACGAGGTCATTTTGACCTCGTTGACATGTTTGGTTGATGTTTCAATATAGCTCAAAAGCAGTAGTTTTAAACCAAAAAACAAAGTGAATTGTTTGTCCGTTTGAATTTTAACATTGAAGTGAATGGAGCAGCAAATCTTCGAACATTTTTAGCTCCTAATCTGTTCATAATTCGACAAGGGTTGAAATTATAAAAAAATGCAAAAAAAAAAAAAAAATTTTTTTTTTGAAATTTTTTTTTTTTTTTTCCCTTTTTTCCAAAGACGTATATATACGTCATTGGCAGGCAACAGCTGATTTCTAAATGACGTATATATACGTCTTAGGCAGGCAATAGGGTTAATGAACATATGTAAGATATGATGTAATGCATACACATGATTAAGTGTAAATATGCCGGAGAAAACCATACAGACATCAAAATAGTACAACATAGGTTAACAAAACACTCCATTACAAGTTGTTCCATGAGACTTTACACATAGAGCAGGTTAAGACCACACTCTTACCCAACAATTCCCCCATTAGCAAGCGCTTGGCAACAGCGGCGAGGAAAAAAAACTCCCCTTTTAAAAGGGGCCGTGTCTACAGAAAGCCTTTATTACACAGTGGAGAGCTTTTGTTTGGATCGTGTCCAGAGCACCGCACATGTACTGAGCAAGACACCTCCGCTCAGTGTTTGGGGCATGTCTGTCCAACCCCCTGCATAGGAAAGTGACATTGATGAGAGGCGCTGACCATTTCCCTAACCATTTTCTGCTCGAGGCGCCCAGAGCGCTACGCCGAAAAACCCTGGTAGAGCCAAGAGCACTGAAATGTGACACTCAACACTAGGAAGAGGAGCGCCCCAGCGTGTCTTTATCATAGAAATGCAGAACTGCCCGCCACATGAGATCAAATTTCTACCACTCTGCCAATAAGGCATCCCCTCTTGGTTAGGGAAGGTATTGCACTACGAGGTTCAGGCAGTACTAGCAGTCCTACCCAACACCAGGGTCTACATTTCTCAATGGAAGAGTAGGGACTGGGAGACCACCTCAGGCTCCAACCACTGCAGTTGTGCAGATAGATATATTGTATGAACATTCCCTAACATATAGAATGGTTACAATGATGTTTTAATCATTAAAATAAGGATTGCATCTAAAATTGGAAGGAAACCTTGAACAGATCCTGGCTCTAGGTGGGCCGCGATCTGCCTTGACTGGTTGGGTTTAAAGAGAGAGAGAGAGAGAAAGAAAGTGGGGGAAAGAGACACAGATGAATAGCAACAACGACGACTGTAATCAGTGAATAACCAGTTCTGTTTCTTTTTTTTTTACCTCTATGACGCAGACTTGTGGCTCCACCCCGTCTTCATCTACTGAGACCCTGGCCTGTTTCATCACCCACTCCTGGATTGCATCTGTGATGTGAGGCACCACTGGAAGACAAGGTATGAAACAAATTGAGTCAACAAGTTGTATGACATGCCCCGCTGGATTTCCCTTACACAGCAAGATTGTTACAGTAAAGAGAACACAAAAGGGGGGAAAAGTGAACATTTTGGCAGGTTGAAGAGCAGGCAGGCTGGTGCACTCTGGAACATTTGGAGGGACTTCAGTGTATTTTATTTTTTGAAAAATAAAAAAGGGGAATATTTACTCCTGACCCATTGATCTGCTATACAGCAGTCCCCCCATCCCCCCAAAAAAACAGAAGAAGACATTGAATTGAATTTCTCACCCTGGACGGTCTTGCCCAGGTAGTCTCCCCTCCTCTCCTTGGTGATAACAGACTGGTAGATCTTTCCGGTGGTCAGGTTGTTGTCTCTCGTCAGCCGGATGTCCAGGAAGCGCTCGTAGTTACCCAGGTCCAGATCCACCTCCCCTCCATCGTCTAATACAAATACTTCACCTACACACACAAAAACAATTCAATGGAGCTTTATTGGCATGAGAAAACACACAGAGTTTATAACCTATTTGACTTGGTGAAAATCATACCAACAATCTTAGACAATCCTCTAAAATATGTTTGATATGGGCAATTACCAACTATTCATTTTACATGGCTGCTAAGTAGTTGCTAAGTAACTGGAAATATTCATCTGGAAGAAGTTAGGCCTACTATAAATATGTATTTTTAGGAGTGGTACATCATAAGTCTGTAAAAGATTTAGACCATGCCAATTACATTTTGTTGTAAGACATACACAAACTGTAGTCTGAACATGATGATGATGACTTTATTGTGCACAAGGGGGAATTCATTGTGTGCCATAGACTGTCAGACGTCCAATACATACATTATAAAAAGAGCAACACAGCTACAACAGTAATCAACCAGGTCACATGACAACAATATTACAAAATAGTACAAGATTACATCATGGTTGGTTATATAATTTCATTTGCAGCCATATGCTGGAAAGGCAAGCTCCGCCTTTGGTAAAAATATGTAATCTTGTAATCATGAATAATTAATTCCAATCACAGCATCTGCCAAGCCTAAATCAAACCCACCAGTAATTGGCCTTTATAGTAATAACACTTCAATGGATTCATTCTCCACATCACTCACCGTGTTCATAAGGGGAGAAGGTACCAGCATCAATGTTAATGTAAGGGTCGATTTTGATGGCTGTAACATGGAGGCCACAGGACTTGAGGATGGTCCCCACGCTGCTGGCGATGATGCCCTTGCCGATGCCCGATATGACACCGCCAGTCACCAGGATGTACTTCATACTGGCATGTGAACGCTGTGCAGAGAGAACAGAGAAGAGAGGCCATTGAATTCAGTGGTTCTTAATGCATGCATCTACCAGACAGATGGTATGCAACTCTACCGGTTTGATTACCGCTATCCCTTGACAGGTCGTGCTGCTATGCGTTGACATGATAATGATAGGCTTAAATGACATTGTCCCGTTCAAACCTACAGCAGTCCCAGCCAAAATGTGATAACCGTTTTAGTCAAGGGAACTTTATTGAGTGAATGCTTGAATAAGTCTTAACATTCTTCCTAATGATTATGATTATATAGCTACAGGCCTGTCAGTGGTTCTCACAGTGGGATCCACAAAATGAGGAGCAGTTTAATTTCACCAACTAATAGTTATCCCAATGAGAGGATGTATAAGAATGATTTGAGAATAAAAGTTTCACTCTCTCCTCTTGTCATCTGATCTCCCTAGCCCTAGAATGGCTGTGATATTACATACATTTCATTCATGTATTATTTCATAGCACATACGTATATGGGGCACACAGTTGTGATTAATAACCCCCACCGCACCTGTCAGTTGAGTCCACACACCATAATATACTCCCCAAAGTTTTCATTTGTTCAGTTCAACAGTCATTTCGGGGTCCCGTTGGGTAGGAGAATGTGGCTGTGCTCCGTGTGAAGCTTGTGGAAAAGTGGAGATATTTGACTAAACACACGTTTTCTGACACAACTTTCAAGTGGATATGAAACTAGAGAATAGTATCTGACTCCAAGTCACAGCAATAAATTATTGTGCGAGTTCACACGCCGCGCCACAACTTTTAATGCCACCGCCATGTCCCCCCTCCGGAGGAGGGCATAGGGGTGACCTATGGCTGTGTGTGCACTGTGCAGCCCAGGGATGGGCAACCCAACCCCATTGGCACAGGGGAGGGTAACCTCTGGCACACTGGTGTAAGTGTGAGAGCGAGGATTACTTTTTAATATAAAAATCTGTATGCAAATTACATCCTGATCCTGCATTATTCTACATTCATACAAACTCTGAACTCTGACTGGGAAGGGAGTCTGGTAGATAGGTGTGCGGTTAATGCTCAGAGTCTAATGATCATTATAATTTAAAAATAAAAGGTTATTATGTACAGTATATGGACAATCAAAATCTGTTGGAAATATTTTATGTTTATGTGATGTCATAATCAAACATATTGTTGATATGGCACACTGATAATCAAGAACATACAAACATGGCACGTCATGTCAATAAGTTTGCTGACCCCTGTAGCCTATATGGATTATTACATTATAGACTGAATATAACCTAGTCCTTCCCAAATAGGGGCTAAGCCTACTTACTGAATGAAATGTATGTAGTATAATATCACTGCCATTCTAGGGATATCATCTCCCCATCAGAATAAACCAGTGAATTACTCAATTTAACATAACAATAAAAATCTCTAATCGGGACACCCTCCTCCTGGCACAAAACACGTGGGGGTCCATGGCCTGTAATATCAATTTGGGGTCCTTGACATGTAAATTAGCTATTACTAATAGCTCATTTACATAATAGCCTATTTAGACAATAGACATCTCGTGTGATCTTACGTGGCGAAATATGCGATGGCGGGAATTAAACAAAAAGGAGTTGCTAACGACGATTTCCACAGAGAAACAGAGCATAAAACGTAAATACAAGAACAAAGGCCGTACAAAAGATACAAACTAAAGCATATCTATTTAGGGCAAGAGTTCCACTTGGCTCGTGTGTAGTATAAACCGCGTGTCACCTTGTGCAATATTGACACCAACTGTAACGTTACACCGCCTCACGCAGCAACACATGACGAGGTAAGAGCCTAGCATTCCATTCCCCACGTTTCACCCACTGTGTTGCTATAGCTTGGAGTTTGCCTCCTTCTTCTTCCAGCCGCAACTTCTTATTATTCAGCTATAATAACATTCCTAAAACAGGACATCATGTCAACACGAACATGTGATTCTCTGTAATATAAAATAATAGCAGATTAATTTTCTAAGCCAGAGTCTGGCGCGGTTTTGCTAACACCCGCGCTAATGTGTATGTGCGTGTGTGTTTTGCAGTAATATAAACACCAACTCACCAGATAATTAAAGTACAAACTTCAGATCGGGTGATCAGATGAATTAACTCAAATATATGGATCTCTGATCAAGTGTTATGGATCTCTGATGATCACTTTGGAGCACAAAAACATAGACCTCAGTCCGCTGTTATGGATACACGTGTAGCATGCACTGATCCTGCACTATTTTGGTACCGAAAACGTTACTCGATTGGCTCCAGCGGCTCCGCTTTTTTAGCAGATCTTCACACGGCTTCGCGTCAACGACTGACGCTCGGAGTCCGTCCGGATGGTTTGGAGATCTGCTGAGCAGATGCTGCGCGCACAACGCTCGCGACTGAGCTTGAGTGACGTCGTCGGCCGCTCTGACGTCGCAGCCGTGCTCCTCCCAGAGAGGCCCGAATCAGTGTTGCCAGATTTTTGAAATAAGCAACTAGGTCTATGAAAACAATCCCAAAAGAAGCGAGCCCTTCGCACTTTAAACATCATACATGTATGTTACATTGGCTATTTGAAAATAGCCGATCTACAAGCTCTCAACGTTGTGAGTTTGTAGATCTGCTATTTAAAAAATATATATATTTTGAAAACATTAGGAATATTTTGTGAAACATTCTAACAACACAAATCTTGTATGGCGGTCCCTGGCACAAAGATGGGGGGGTTCTGTGGACAAATATATATTAATGTAGGGGTCCTTAACATGAACATGTTTAAGAACCACTGGTTTTCAAACAACATTTAGGAAGCAAGCCCAAAATAAGCAACTACACTTTTAGGAACAAGCCTACTAACAGCAACTAACAGAAAAAAACAAGCCCAAAGTCGCTTATAATGAGCAGACATGGCAATACTGGCTCCTACCAGAGAGGCTTGAATATGTTAATATGAATGACATCACGTGTGATGGACTTGAACGGACAATGTCAAGGTCAGTGCAAGAAGTGGGAAGGGCTTTTGAAGCATCTGCATTAATTGACTCATTAATTTGATCATTGATATACTGTCTTGTCCTGTCCTTTGTCTAGAGAGATGGTTAAAGTGAACACCTGTGTGCCATTATTCCACAGTTGCCAAGAGGTTATTAACGCAATAAAATATAATTTATACACATTTCTAGATCACCTAATTATTATTCGCCCTATCCGATTATTTGCCAACCTTTTATATGAACTCCCAACAAACCAGACTTTGTGCATTCATACTTACTCAAGTACTGTCCTTAAGTAAAATGTTGAGGTATTTTTATTTTACTGGAGTATTGTCAGTTTTCAGTACTTTTACTTCTACTCCACTACATCTTAGAGACAAATATTGAACTTTTACTCCACTACAATTATTTGAAAACATTAGTTAGTTACTGTATTATTACAAAACATTAACCCTATATACATTTCTGTCATTTGAAAATAGCCGATCTACAAGCTCACAGTGCATCGTATGGCGATGCATTGTGAGCTTGTAGATCGGCTATTTTCAAAAGATTTTTATACATTTTATTCATTTGAAAACTTGTGAAATGGAACATTCTGCATAATGAGTACTTTCTACTTTTAATTACATTTTGATACCTACCAATACTTTTGTACTTTTACTAAAGTACATTTTGAATTCCGGACTTTTACTTGTATTTCTACATTGCAGTATTGATACTTTTACTTAAGTAAAACATTTAAGTACTTTTCCCACCA
>NC_139940.1:18152044-18172044 GCF_963454915.1 Gymnoscopelus microlampas
GCTTTAGAAAAAAGAGCAGTAGTGGAAGAAGTACTCAGGTTTGTTTTTACTTAAGTAAAAGTAGCAATAACACAATATAGAAAATTAAGTATACAAACAAGTACTCATTTTTCAAACTTTTTTGAAAATAGTAGATCTACAAGTGTGTCCTTAACCCTTTAAGGCCGGGAAGGGAACGCATGTGTGTCATTTTAAGATTTTTTTGGCTATTCAAAAATAGCAGATATACAAATCTACTATTTTTAGAAAAATCGTGAAAATTTGTGCAAATCTTTTATATACATTTTAACTCAAATCTTTGCTTCTGGGGGTCCCTGGAACAAAATATTTTTGGATAGGAGGGGGTCCGCGGACAAATACATATTATTTTGGGGGTCCTTGACATGAAAAAAGTTTGAAAACCATTGATAATATAGCAACATAAGTAAAAAATAAATTAAAAAAAACTGTTAGGATTTAGAAGACATTTGTAAAATCCCCAGAAGCAAAGATTTGAGTTAAAAACCTTCGCTTTAAAAAAGTAAATATATATTCAAACTAAAGATTTGCACACATTTTCACGATTTCCCCCCAAAAAATAGCAGATATACAAGCTCATAGCGCGGCACTCGGTGCCGCGCTATGAGCTTGTAGATCCGCTATTTTTGAATAGCCAAAGAAGAAATCTTAAAATGACACAGATGCGTTCTCGGTCTGAAAGGGCTCAGTGCAGTATACTTGGCTAAATGTACTTAGTTACTTTCCACCTCTGTAAAAAAAAAAGAAGAAAAGAGTACCCTCCCCCTATCCCTTAATGATTGCCCCCCCTGTAGATTATGGGGTTCATGTTTGCGTGCTAGCTTGGGTGTCTGTTGATGTGGATGACGTGTCCGTGATAAGTGCGAGCCTGTGAGAGAGGCATGGTGGTGGGGAGTTTGAGCAAAATGCATTCAGGAGAGAGAGACGTGTGGGCGAGACAAAAGAGTGGAGGAGGCAAGCGTGATGGTGCTTTGTGTACGTGACAGTCCCGCGGGTATTACCTCAGAGGGAGACAGAGAGACACAGAGAGAGAGAGAGAGAGAGAGAGAGTGGTCTCTCTTTTCATATAACACACGCAACAACAGCCATGCAGCCAACACAACACAGTGTGGTCCTTTGGGGAAACAAGCAAGCCAGTCACTCAGTCAGTTCCAGCAGGGTTTAAGGATACAGCAGTCCGTCCCCCGTCGCAATTTGTTTCCCCCCCCAAGGATGGCAGGGGAAGACGTGTGAATAATTCATGAGCCAAGTGTCCTCATGTTAGGAGACGACGTCCAATCACATTCCAAACAAGGCAGACAGGCAGGCCAAGCTTGAGCCCCGTCAGGTGTAGCCTCGCGTATAGCCAGACTATATCACTGCGTGGATATGAGTCTGGTGCTTCTATGAGTACGTTTTTTTTCCCTAAGGGGCGGGATCAAAACAAAGGCTCTGGACGCAATTGGTTAGACCTACAACCAACTACCAATTACAGTCTCCCATATTTGAATACTGGGCCCCGATTGGTCACCCCAGACTTCGGGAGCAGGAAATGGATTCACAACGGAGCGGTGTCAGACCCAAATCGCAGAGGGCACTTTTTTTTTTTGCACTGGCAGATTGGTCTGGTCCCAGGCTACGTCAGGTGTGCCCGAGCGAGGTGATGGTAGTCCAAACGAGTGCCTGAACCCGATGGCTGCGCTGTCGACCATACTAGTACTTGACAATGAGTCGATAAACGTACTTTTGGTTCACCTTGGGAACCCATTCTGTAAAACAAATCGATGTACCGGTATCTATCTATATTATCTATCTATCTATCTATCTATCTATCTATCTATCTATCTATCTATCTATCTATCTATCTATCTATCTATCTATCAGAATCAGGTTTATTGTCACATCACAGGTTTACAAGGTAAAGAAGTGGGTGAAATTCGATTTCCATAGAAAGAAGAGGGGGAGGAAGAAGAGGGAGGGGAGGGGGGGGGGGGCAAGTGGGAAGGGAGATCAAACAAGAGAACAACAAAAAGGCCAAACAAGTTATCTACGTATTTACACTAGTACCTGAGATAAGAAATATGACGAAGGTGCCTGAGCATAGCAGCAATGTAGTATACTGTGCATGATATACTTATGGACGTTATGGTGCTTAGAGAAAGAGAAAAGAAAAGCACAATACTATCTATCTATCTATCTGATCTTATCTATATCTGATCTTATCTATCTGATCTTATCTATCTGATCTTTTCTATCTGATCTTATCTATCTATCTTTCTATTCTTATCTATCTTATCTATCTAATCTATCTAAAAGGAACTTGAGTATAGTTTACCTGCTATTATTCCACTGTGAGCACCAGACTGTTTAGGCAATCACAGTAAAGTATATGAAATGCAATTCTATATACTTATTTATTCAGCAGATGTCGCCTTCCATCTGGAACGCCTCGTGGAATTAAAAGGAACGCTGAGAGTCATTATGACTGGAGGACAATGAACTCAAGGTACAAATATAGCTGAAAGCAACAATACTGGGGGCTATGTAATGTGCGTAATACACCATAGTGAAGCATGCAGTCAGTTGGCTTCATACAGTGGTCATTGGGGGCGCCCGGTAAGAAGTTTGAGAAAAAGTCTGCATGGCTGTTAGGCCTAAAACACAATAGCTACAGCAGTGATTCCCAAAACACCCAAACTAATACAAATAGCCGATCTACAAGCTCACAAGGTCGTAGATCTGTTAAACTTTGTTTTTATTTATTATGGAGTTTCTTAGATTTTGTATGTATTTATAAAAAGATTTTATGAAACATTTTGATATTTGTTATTTATTTTGAAAAATTTTTGAATTCTTCAAACCTGCGACCCATAAAAATGTGTCCACGACCCAAACAAGGATCCCGACCCAGTGTTTGGGGGACCACTTAAGCTATAAGCGCCTTCCATTTTGTTATCACAGGTCATTCACAGAGAAGGTCAAGCCTCTGGTTATGTCTGATGATCAGCATACAAACGTTTTTGTGGTGTTGTGTGTGTGAAAGCATTGGTGGTGGTTTTACTGTGTAAATGAACGTTGAGAGGGGTTTTTACACATGGCCACAGTCAAAGCAAAGAGCACAGCCTCTTTCTCCTTCACACGCTCAGATGTCCACAGCGCTCTCACTGTGTTTGTTCACGTCGACCCCGACCGGCGCCGATAACCATCTCGGGTCTATCTCGGTTTCATCAGCCAACTCCCTCTCCAGGCTCTACAGGAACCATGTTTTTCTTCTTCTTCCCAGTGGTGTAAAGTAACTAAGTACATTTACTCTAAGTACTGTACTTAAGTACAATTTTGAGGATTTTTTTTAACTTTACTCAAGTATTTCCCATTTTCAGTACTTTTACTTCCACTCCACTACATCTCAGAGGCAAATATTGTACCTTTACTTCACTACAATTATTTGAAAACTTTAGTTACTATAGTTACTTTGCAGATATAAATTATGATATTATGAAACATACATTAACCACTTCAGCCCTATTTTATACCTAGGCTATTTGAAAATAGCCGATCTACAAGCTCACAACGCGTCGCACTTTTACTCAAGTAAATGTTTAATTCTGGACTTTTACTTGCAGAGTATTTCCATACCGCAGTATTGGTACTTTTACTTAAGTAAAGAATTTGAGTACTTTTTCCACCACTGCTACTACTTCCCCTGCCCTCTCACCCTTTTTACCCTGCGTCTGTTTTCCCTGTCTCCTTCCAGCAATATTTTGGCTGTGGAATAATAGATCTCATATTCAAAAGAAATAGCTGTGTGTGTGTGTGTGTGTGTGTGTGTGTGTGTGTGTGTGTGTGTGTGTGTGTGGGATGTGTGTCGGTGAGTCCTGTGAATGCGTAGATCTGCATCTCTCTTCATAGTCGCCAGGCATGACTTTGATAACGCGTTGCACCCAAACAAACATCGCTGATGGATTTTCCACCAAGGTGTTCGCTTTGCTTCTTTTAGACCCAGACATCATCGGATCCAAGATCGGTCCATAAAATGTATCTTTAATCACCTATAGCATCTCGGTTCTGGGGAGCAATTAGCAGTCGGTTGCATTCAGTTGCATCAACACTCTGTCTCTGTCAGTCAAACTCATGAGCTTGGCCCATTCACACTTTGCAGAAACCCTGACATGATGTCATTTTGACAACGATCAGATAAAACGCTCAGGTGATGACGTGGATTACCATTCATCGCCTTGATCTGTTATAGCACTCTTGTTTTTGTAGTTGCTCATAATTGCAGGTGCATACCCTTTCTTCAGCTTTGTAAATATTACCTCACCTGCTCAACTATCTCCTTCCCTGGGGGCAGCTCCCTGCAGAACAACGAAGCAACAGCGAGGATTTAAATGCCTCATCTCTTGGCATAAATTGCTTTTTTACACAGATCAGATTTTGGATATCCCATTAACAGTTAAGAATGCTCCCCTGAAGAGATTCTGACTGCAGGCGTGCAACAGTTAATCAAGCAAATCAATTTAATCCATTATAAAAATCATATTTTTGTAAAATAATCTAAAGAAAAATCAGAAATGTATTTGTCTTTCCCCTCCATTTGTTTCTCACATATTCCCATATTTTAAAAATAGAGTAGAAAACCGCATAAATAATTACACAAATGGACCATGAAGTCCATTAGGGACTTTCTACTACCTGGCGTCCCTATTTTGGTCATTATAGGCAAACATTTTCAAAAGTACCAAAAATTGCAGATCTATAAACCTACAACGCTGCACGATGTGACGTGTTGTGAACTTGTAGATCTGCTATTTTCTCTATTTTTTTACTTGACATTTCTTAAATCGTCTGTCGGGTGGAAACCTATTATGTCCAAAAGTGTTACTTTTCAAGGATTAAAAAACCCCCCCGCAAAAGTAGCAGATCTACAAACTCGTTAACGTGTCGTGAATCGCTGTGTTTCGAGCTTGTGGATCTGCTAATTTTGATGCTTTTGTGTGACGCTGTAGTATGATCAAGTAGGGAATTAATTAACAAAAAAACACAAAAGTCATAATAAGAGGTTTTTGCCCGACAGCTACTAATCAATTTAGTTGTGGTTATTTAAAAAAGAAATCACGTTGATTTGTAGACATAAAAAAAAACTCTACTCAATGGTTTGATTCATTGAAAAAGTAATCGATAGAATAATCATCATGAAAATAATCGATAGTTGCAGCTCTATATATAGACCACTGTTGTGTTTGTCTTTGCAAACCGTCTTCACAGGTTTTCTTGCTGGTCGTGGTCAATAATGTCAACTCATCCTATCCATTACACAGCTGACACTGCTGTGTTAACCCGTTTAGACCGGGAACGCATCCATGTGTCATTTATAGATTTCTTTGGCTATTCAAAAATAGCAGATATACAAGCTCATAGCGCGGCACCGAGTGCCGCGCTATGAGCTTGTAGATCTGCTATTTTTGAAAAATAGTGAACATTTTAGCAAATCTTTGAGTATTTATTTTTCCATAGCGAACATTTTTAACTCTATTACAACTTCTGGGGGGTCCCTGGAACAAAATATTTTGAGATGGGGGTCCGCGGCCAAAATTCATATAATTTTTGGGGTCCTTGACATGAAAACGTTTGAGAAACACTGATTATAGCAACATCATTTTTTTTCAAAAAACTGTTAGGATTTAGAAGACATTTGTAGAATCCCCAAAAGATTTGAGTTAAAAATGTATGCTTTAAAAATGTATGCTTTTCCCAAAAATAGCAGATCTACAAGCTCATAGCGCGGCACTCGGTGCCGCGCTATGAGCTTGTATATCTGCTATTTTTGAATAGCCAAAGAAATTTAAAAATGACACACACATTCCCGGTCTTAATGTGTTAAGCAGCGGAATGGATTGGACGAATTCATTCAGTTGTGACACAAGGAATATCCCATACAGATCCACAGATCGTTTGTTATCTGCAGCCCCTCTGCTTCCTTTCTTTATTCCCACAGTTGTTACTCATGGTCAGGCACTCAACAGAGGTAGCCATGTGTGGGATATTTTCCTCAGAATAGCATTGTGAAAAAGATGTGTGATAATGATTATAGCCGTTGTGGGCTGTTGTGTGACAGCGTGTGTCATTATTTCATCTCCATGCTTGCCTTTGATGCACAACCCATCAGTGTGCTTGCTGTCTAGAAATGGGGATATTTTTTAGCCAGAGAGAGAGAACTCCCAAATTGGACGGAATGGAAGCAGTAAGCAGATAATTGGTCGGCCCTGTTTGCAATGGTAATTGGCCCAGTTTTTCTGTGTTTTTTTGTTGTTGTTTTTGTTGTTGTTTTGTCGTGTTTTTTTTTCTCTGTGAGTAAGTTTGTACAAAACCACACCACCCTACATCCCTTGGGCGGGCAATGTAGACATCTAGTCTTGCATCACATGCACACACACACACACGCACACACACACGCACACGCACACACACACACACACACACACACGCACACGCACGCGCACACACACTAACAAACAGTTGCACACCCTCGCACAAACATTTTCGAAGGAAACTGAAAGTTTACCATTGAACTTGACTAATAGCAGAATAGGCAATGCCCATCCACTTCCTGTGACAGACAATAACAGGAAGTGATTAACAAGGCCTGTGACAACCATCCCCCAAGCTAGTGGAACTAAAGGCTCCAATTCCTTCCACAACAATATGACTGGGTTCCTGCTAAAGGGCTGGGAGAGAGCAGAGCGGAGTGACAGCCACAGGACACCACTCCTACAGATTATTTTGTTCGAGAGAGAAAGGCGGATGCAAAAACGTGCACAGCAGGAAAAGGTGAAGTCTAACACTTCTCTCAGCTGAGCCAAACACATTATCCAGACTGAAACATAAACAGCAAGGAAGAAGTCCATCTGGGTTGGCTTTTGTGTTGAAACATTTTCGAACCACATGAACCCTTCCCTATTCTGAGGTGAACGTTCGGCAAAAAAATAGCTCACAACGTGTCACGTTGTGAGCTTGTAGAGCGGCCTGTAAATCGGCTACTAAAATGCTTGAAAATAGCAGAGCTACAAGCACACAACGCGTCGCGATGCGACGCGTTGTGAGCTTGTAGATCTGCTATTTTCAAACATTTTAGTAATTTTGCTTTTGGTACTTTAAGTATATTTTGATGCCAATACTTGTGTACTCTCACTCAAGTAACATTTTGAACACATGGCCTTTTACTTGTAACAGAGTATTTTAGAGGGGAAAAAGGGAGGGGGCCTAGTATAGACCCCTATGGGACTCCGGTCAATGACGTATATATAGGGTTTAAGTGTTTTTTTTTCATAGAAGTTTGTTTTGCTGTTGTGTTGCTGCAGAAATGTTTCAGCTAAATGCTGCTTTTGCGTTCATAAAGGAGCATAAAGTGGCCCGTCTATAGAACCGCAAGTTTGTGCCGTTGGCCATCGGGTTTGGAGGAGGTTGGGGTTGTTCAAGGGAAACTTCTTGATGGTAGTTATATTCAAGGGTGGGAGAGTGTTAGTCATCCACTTTCCCTGCCCAAAGTGTCCCAGCTGGCCCACATGCTTTGAAATGGCAACCTTCCACTGAGTCCCAAGCCCACTTCTCCAAGCTTTTCTACCACTTTACTGTATAATGCTTTGTCCCATATAGCGTACGGTTGCTGTGTGAGGCATGATTTTAACTACTTAAACCCTCTTTAGTCTTGGTGAAACGGACCCAAGGTTGCAACTGTACTTGGACGGCTATTATTTTTCCGTCGACACCAAATCTCTTACCCATAAATAGCCGATCTACAAGCTCACAACCTGCCGTGTTTTGCGACACGCAACATGAGCTTGTAGATCGGCTATTTTTGGCCGAATGTTCCACCCAGAATATAGGCATGCTGCATGGGGTTCAAGTGGTTAAATTAGTTCATGCACACATGTCAACAAGATTGTATGTTTACAGAGGCTGCATGTCCCAGGAACACATGTCCCCAAACACATTTTAACATTCATGTTCGTCAGGCATCTCTTTAATTTGCCAGCCCTCAGAATCCTGTATGAAGACCTCCACGATGTTAAAAGCTGTCAGTATATATATATAACCCATGTATATATGCCACCAGTGATGTAAAGTAACTAAGTACGTGTACTCAAGTACTGTACTTAAGTACAGTTTTGAGGTATTTTTTACATTACTGGAGTATTTCCGATTTTCAGTACTTTTACTTCTACTCCACTACATCTCAGAGGCAAATATTGTGCTTTTACTCCACTACTTTAATTATTTGAAAACTTTAGTCACTAGTTACTTTGCATATATAGATTATTATATTATAAAACTTACATTAACCACTTAAGCTCTATTTCATACATAGACTATTTGAAAATAGCAGACATACAAACTCACAACGCGTCGCATCCCGACGTGTTGTGAGCTTGTAGATCGTCTATTTTCAAATATTTTAGTACTTTTTCTTTTGTTACTTTAAGTATATTTTCATGCCAATACTTTTGTACTTTTACTCGAGTAGCATTTTGAACACAGGCCTTTTACTTGTAACAGAGTATTTTTATATCGTGGTGTTGCTATACTTTTACTTAAGTCAAATATCTGAGTACTTCTTCCACCGCTGTATGCCACCCTACTACTAGAGGGCATGTGTGAACAGAGAGTATTTCCAGGCACCGATGCCCCCTCTACCTCTTGTTTTCTCTCTTTTTTTCCCTCCCTCTCTCTCCCTCTCTCCCTCTCTCCCCCCCCCCCTCTCTCTCTCTCCCCCCCTCTCTCTCTCTCCCCCCCTCTCTCTCTCCCCCCCCTCTCTCCCTCTCTCTCTCTCTCTCCCTCTCTCTCTCTCTATCTCTCTCTCTCTCACTCTTTTCTGCCCCTCTCCTTGTGCTCTCTCGGCCTGTAATTAATGTTCTTCGGGGGGGAGATGTGTAAATATAGTTGCACACAGTGTTTTTAGCCAATTACACAGAACAAAGGCGGCGGATGTCAGCAGAATCCTCCGGTGCTTCAGGGAGCTCCACAGCACAAGTGGGACTGACCTTCACGCTCCTCTCCATGCAGTGTCTCTTTCTCGCCCGCCGCTCCTTAATCCATTCAATCCGGGAACGCATCTGTGTCATTTTAAGATTTCTTTGGGCTATTCAAAAATAGCAGATATACAAGCTCATAGAGTGCCGCGCTATGAGATTGTAGATCTGCTATTTTTTGGAAGAATCGTGAAAAATATTGCACATATTTGAATATATATATATTTTTAAAGCAAATATAGTTTTTTACTCAAATCTTTGCTTTTGGGGGGTCCCTGGAACAAAAAATATTTTGAGATGGGGGTCCACGGCCAAATACATATAATTTTGGGTGGTCCTTGACATGAAAAGGTTTCAGAACCACTGATGATAGCAATTAGCAACATACGTTTTTTTTCAAAAAACTGTTAGGATTTAGAAGACATTTGTAGAATCCCCCAGAAGTAAAGATTTGAGTTACAAATGTTCACTTTAAAAATATATATATATTCAAAGATATTTGCACAAATAAAAAAATAATTTAAAAAATAGCAGATCTACAAGCTCATTGCGCGGCACTCGGTGCCGCGCAATGAGCTTGTATATCTGCTATTTTTTTAAATAGCCCAAAGAAAACCAAGAATGACACAGATGCGTTCCCGGTCTCAATGTGTTAACAAACACACAGCATCACTTTGTTATTGTCATCCTTCTAGCCTCTCGCTGAAGCTGTCTTCCCAAGGACTGTCTGGGAATATGAATCGTAGCAGAATGCTAACAAAAAAGTCGATAAAATAAAAATAGAAAGTTTGTGTCCCTCGTAATTGCGTTGCCAAACAAAAGAGAAACAGAGATCGTGTATATTGGGTACTGCTGTTTGCTTGTCCACATAATATGCTTGTTATTTATATAGAATGTTGTTTAGGTTTTGAGGTCTACCTGCTGTCCTAGTTACTCTGTAACACTTCATTGTTTCCTTTTGGCACCCGATTTACTCGACCGCTTTCCCTGTTTGGTTAATTAGATTTCATGCCATTTACACCAATCTTTCAATTTGTTAGTCGTTGTGGATAAGCTGATGAATACCTAAATTGTAAATTGCGGTGGTTCAGTAATCATTTATTTACCGACCATTACGGGTGAGTTCAAGAAGATAATGTTATCATAACTTGAGTAAATTTAAAAATAGAGCCCTCCACTCTTTGCCAAGTTACAGTACAGTATATTGTCCCATTAAGACCGGGAACGCATCTGTGTCATTTTCTGGGGGATTCTACAAATATCTCTTCTAAATCCTAACAGTTTTCTGAAAAACGCATGTTTCTATGTCAGTGGTCCTCAAACGTTTTCATGTCAAGAAGCTCGTAGCGCGGCACCGAGTGCCGCGCTACGAGCTTGTAGATCTGCTGTTTTTGAATAGCCAAATAAATCTTAAAATGACACAGGTGTGTTCCCGGCTTTAATGGGGTTATATGAATGAATCAGACTAGATCTGGCTAGTACCGTTGGAGCTCAGTTACGGGATACGTAACATGTAACAGATTTAGTTCTCTTCACGTCAAACATGCGTGGCTAACATGTTTCTAGTAGTGTATGATTGCAAATCTCATTTGCCCAGTAATTCATATAGTAATGAAGTCATGGTGTCCTTCGTCATGGACTCCTCTTTGAACATCAGCTCCGATTCATACTTCGTCACGCGTCGCCTCAAAAATAGCTGACGAAGCACCGTGGATGCGACGCATTGAGAGCTTGTAGGTCTGCTATTCTCGTGCAACGAAGCAGGCTTTCAACACCTTGAAGGTCGGACCCATTTATCTTCAATGAATGGAGGAAATCAGAATTGAATCCATCTCTATCTGTGAACTTGTTTTAATAAACTATGGACCTTAGTTATCCTTATCCTTACCTGGTCCCTCCCAATGAAGACACATTTGAGAGACCTTTTGAAATTGAACTGAAAACATTTGGTAAGGAGGCAAGAATCTGGTGTTGTCACCAGTTGATTTCTCCATTGATCTGTTTCCATCATCCATGCCTTCATCATACCTAAAGCAGTGGTTTTCAAACTTTTTTTCATTTCAAGGACCCCTAGTTCCTTATGCATTAGGCCACGGACACTCATAACTCTGAGAGTGTACAAGAGGAACCAAATGGACACGGGTCCATTTGGTTCCTCTTGTACGCTCTCGGAGTTACAGACCTGTAAGGGACCATTTGGTTCCTACGTATGTATAATTTAGCATGGGGACCCCCTGAAACCCCCTCAAGGACACATGGGGGTCCCTGGACCCCACTTTGAGAACCCCTGAACTATGAATCTGAGCCTGCTTACAGCAACACTCTTTTCAAACCCCAACACTGGGACCCTTAAATGAACCCGTACATTCATGCATGCTCACATACACACTCAGTGTGTACACACCATGTGGTGTGTTCTACCGTGTTACACTATATACCAGTGGTTTTCAAACTTTTTCATGTCAGGGACCCTCAAATTGACACTTATTAGCCCGCGGACCCCCATTTGAAAAGATATGCCAGGGACCCCCATAAGAGAAGATATTTACGGCTCTCTAGCAGTGATTCTCAACCATTTTAATTTCAAGGACCCCCAGTTTGACATGCATTAGGCTACGGACCCCATTTAATGGCATTTCTATCTCTGGGACCCCAATTCATATTGTAAAATCAATGCTAATTTAACTCTGAGAGTGTACAAATGTTACCAAATGGACCCGTTAGGGTCCATTTGGTAACATTTGTACACTCTCAGAGTTACAGACCCACAAGGGTCCATTTGGTTCCTTTCCATCATTTAGCCGGGGACCCCCTGGAACCCCCTCAAGTACCCCTTCTCACTTTGAGAACCAATGCTATATACGTAGTGTGACCTGCAGAAGATTTTCATAGCCAAGCGTAGCCCTTCTAACCATTTCATCCATTGAAAACGCGCTAGCGTATCGCCACGATCGCGCGCATGTCGTGCAGGGACTGATTATCGTATACCTACGAAAAAACAACCTAGAACAGGGGTCTTCAACGTTTTCAGGCCAAGGACCCCCTAGCTGAGAGAGAGATGAAGCAGGGACCCCCTCTATATTGTATAAAATTGTGTTTCAGATAAACTTTTGCTGCTCTTTTTTCCCTCTACACACCTATAACTCAAAAAATAGCCGATCTACAAGCTCACAACGCCTCGCAGCGCGAGGCGTTGTGAGCTTGTAGATCGGCTATTTTTGGCTGAAGTTCTCCTCAGAAAAGGGATACTAGGATTCAAGTGGTTAATGTAAAAAAAAAGATATCACACAAAGATTTGGGGGACCCCCTGTAGTAACTCTGAGGACCCCCTAGGGGTCCCGGACCCCCTGTTGAAGACCCCTGACCTAGAACACACCACTGCACCATACAGTACGTAGCACTTTCATCAGAATGGGGTTTCAATTATTCTAGCATTTTCGCAAAACCTATTGACTGCCCACCATGGATGCTGGTTAGATAACGAATGGGACAACAAGCGCTGAAAACATGTATAACATTATTATTGTTACTATTTTAATTGTGGGCGAAAACCAAGATACCACAATTTGGTATAGAGAGTGTTGAAAAACCGGGACATTTTGATGTTTTACAGATATATGTCGGGGGACTCGGGGACGACAACGCAGCTTTGAAATCGGGACACAATCCCACAGGTCCCAGGCAGGGACGTGTTAGGAAACAATGGAACGAGATGAGGAGACCGAGGAGGTGTCACACCAACCATACCGCCAGGATGTCTGAACAACGAGCTGCATGGACGGGGGCGGGACCAATCCCTGTGCCTCTGAGTGAGTTATGGGAGGACAAAAGGAGCCATGTAGAGATCATCCTCTTCCCGTTTGGTTGGTTGCGTGTGTGTGTGTGTGTGTGTGTGTGTGTGTGTGTGTGTGTGTGTGTGTGTGTGTGTGTGTGTGTGTGTGTGTGTGTGCGTGTGCGTACAAGGGGTGGGGAGGCACTGGTGGCCTTTTTTCCCTCTTTAAATTAGATTTGGTCTCTGTTGCGTTTGTGTTCGACCTGATGTGGGGGATGAATGTGCTGTGCAAACAAAGTGGACATTCATCAGGCTTGCCAATCACACCGGATGTGATTGAGTTACACACCCCGCGGTCCTACGAGCGCCCGCCGGGGTCTAGCGTTACACACAGGGGTCGCCTAGGCAAACATGGTCCACGGGCGGCTCGCAGGCACAGAGGTCAGAAATGTGTTGAACTGCATTGTACGCGACTCGCTAAGAATGTCACTTTAAGTTTTCGGTTTCAGTTTCGGTTTATTTATTTAATAGGAGGAGAAAGCATTGCAAACACCCCATAAAAGGGTAATTAAAACAGTTTTGAGACCTACTCAGCAAAATGCTGTTTTTTTTTTAAAGGGTTCCTGTTCTGCAGCAAGAGATAAAAAGAGAAAAAAAAGAAGAGAGCCGGTATAAAGTAATAGATATTTAGAGGACGAGATAGGGAGAGTTTTTAGAAGAGGGGATTTTTAAAGATTGACTAGCATAGGCCTGTGGCGCAGCACAAGTATTGCTTCATCACCCGAGTCAGTGGCCGCAGACCAGGAAATTCTTATGCAGCCGTTTAACCACTTTAACCATTATCTTATACTTTGGGTATTCAAAAATAGCAGATCTACAAGCTCATAGCGCGGCACTGCTATTTTGGGGGGAAATCGTGAAAAGTTCTGCAAATCTTTCAATTTTTTTTTAAAGCGTACATTTGTAAATATTTTTGTTCCCCCCAGAAGCAAAGATTTGAGTTAAAAATGTTGTTAAAAAATTTCAAAGATTTGCACAAATGTTCAAGATTTTTCAAAAATAGCAGAACTGCAAGCTATGAGCTTGTATATCTGCTATTTTTGAGTAGCCCAAAGTATAAAATAATGGTTATAGATTAAATCTAAAATGACACAGACGTGTTCCCGGATTGAATGGGTCATCATATCATCGTAACATTCCAGGTTACCGTACCACACTGTAAGAGAAAGATATGTATCCATAATTATTGATATCTGCTTTTGTAGCTTGTGATGGCATGAGTGATTCAACTTCATCTTAAATGCATGAAACATGATCAGGGGCTGTCTCATCACATTTAAAGGAAGTTTGATCCACTGGTGCTGTAAATGTGATTTGTAAGAAAAACTTTGCAGCCCAACCGAGATGCTTGAACAAGAAATTATACCAAAAGAAAAGAGGTTCCGATTCTACAACAGAATGTCTTCTAAATCCTAACAGTTTTCTGAAAAACATATGTTGCTATATCATTGTCTTTCAAACTTTTTCATGTCAAGGACCTCCCAACATTATATGTATTTGGCGGCCAACAAACGTGTCACATTGCGATGCGTTGCGAGCTTGTAGATCTGCTATTTTCACTAGCTTTGGTCCCGGGCAAACGTCTAATTTCTCTTTTGGGTCTCGAGCTAAAAACTTTCGGAACCACTGCTTTAGAGCATTGGTTCTCAAAGTGGGGTCCGGGGACCCCCAGGGGGTCTTTGAGGGGGTACCAGGTCCCCAGCAAAATGTGTTAATATAGCATCACAATCATTTTAACCACTTAATCCATATTTTATACTTTGGCTATTCAAAAATAGCAGATCTACAAGCTCATAGTGCACTTGTAGATCTGCTATTTTTGAAAAATCTTGAAAATGTGTGCACATCTTTGCTTCTGGGGGTCCCTGGCACAAAACAATTTCAGATGGGGGTCTGCGGCCAAATACATATCATTTTGGGGGTCCTTGACATGAAAGGTTTGAGAACCACTTCTCTAGAGCAGTGGTTCTCAACCAGTGGTCCGGGAACCACCAGTGGTCCTTGAGGGGGTTCCAGGTGGTCCCCAGCTAAATGATGGAGAGTTGGTAACCAAATGGACCCTTATAGATCTTTAACTATAGAGAGTGTAAAATGAAACCAAATGGTTACGGGTCCATTTGGTTTCATTTTACGCTCTAATAATTGTTATTTTGATCAAGGTTTGCCTGTTATCGCTCCTAATGGTACCAACAACAATACAGCATGGAATTGTGGACAAAATCGTATCAAACGATAACAAATATTCTAAAGTCTGAGAGTCTAATCAAATGGTGGTTCCGTGGCTCAAATGCCGAATAAATAATGGACCTTGATATGCAAAGGGTTGAAAACCACTGCTCTAGATTACCATTCAAGCCGCATTGTATTGCATTTTTCATCGACTTGTCCTCGGCTCGGATAAACTTTTTTTTCAGCCAGAGAGCGGCCCAGTGTGTGCTCGGGGTGCTCCCACACCACAGGCCTCTAAATATTTCAACGTTTGAGTCGCTCAGAGGCTCTCTTGAGTGTCCGAAACAACCAGAGATCACCACGGGGTGTGTTCCATCCCTCTCTCTCTCTGATGTTTACCAACACACCCCCAGCTTTCTTTGAACAGGCAGGGTCACATGTGGAATGTTGTGATGTAAGCACCCACCCCCCCCCCCACACCCCCCCTCCCTCTCCCATGGCTTCTTCTAATCAGTTTAGTTTAATTGCTTGGATTCCATCCATCGCATTTGCATTATCTGAATGGGAAGAACCTGGCCCAATCTGCATTCAGTGATGGTTACCACACTGTCTGTGTGTGTGTGTGGGTCCACCTTGGCTCCTGTGAATGCAACAAGACAATAGCATTATAACTTATTCATTTATCATCAAAAATGCATATGACATTTTCTTTTTGGGTCTAAAAAAATCGTGCAGGTTTAGCTGACTCACTAAATAAACAACTAAACAGAATGAGACTTAACCCATTAAAGGAGGAGTTCACCCAAAAATTACTTATTTTCTATCAATTACACACCCCATGAAGCCTTGATTTCATGGATTTATTTTTGCTTTTGTGGCATTCCTAAGACAATAATTTGATGACGGTGTGTGTATCTGGTAGGAGACACAAATAATCTACTTTGTGTCTCCTACCGGATACATTAGCCGGTAGGAGACGGGAATCAAATTATTAGCTTAGGAATGCGACAAAAACAAAAAAGAATCCATGGATTCAAGGCTTCATAGGGTGTGCAATTGATAGAAAATAAGTCATTTTGTGGGTGAACTCCTCCTTTAAGACCCGAGGTTCCAATTCTACGAATTATTTTGATTTGCGCAAATTTTCCTCAAAAATAGCAGATCTACAAGCTCGTAGCGCGGCACTCGGTGCCGCGCTGCGAGCTTGTATATCTGCTATTTTTGAATAGCCCAAAGAAATCTAAAAAATGATGCGTTCCCGGTCTCAACGGGTTAAAATAAGACAAAACCTTTACTGATTCCCGGAGGAGCGGAAAATTCTTGTGCTCTAGCAGCAGCAACAACAGCAGCAGTAGGAGTGAAAAACACAAAAGAAGTACAGATGAGAGCAAAAGATCACAAGAACACAAAAGCACAAGATAAATCAAAATAGAAATAGTTGTTTACCAATGACTTTACAATTCTTGGCCATTGTGGTGGTACACAACAACTGGAATGGCTGGAGGGGGAATGTGAGAGGCTTCTCTCTTTGCTCTCCTCCACTTGTATCAAGGGTAAACAGGAAATGTGTGGCATGCTATGATGAGAGAGGGGGAGGGGAGAGACAAGAGGCTAGCAAAATAGAAGGGTAGACACAGGCAGGCAGGGGTGAAGAAAAGGAAGAGAGAGACTTCATTTTTAATGAAATGTGTCTCATAACAACACACCAAAAAAAACAACAGCAGAACTCACTCGCTTTTATGAAGACGAAGGCTATAGCCTAGCTAGTGTGTATGTTTTATTTATGTTATTATTTTGGCTGCGTTGTTGTCTTTTGTTCCCCGTCTAACTATCAAGGCATGAAACAAGTCATTTATGATGGACGATAACCCTCCGTTTATGCTTTCTTTCTATCTTCCCTCGTCGCCTCTCTCGCAAGAGGCCCCTAAAAATGCCAGAGAGAAATGCTAAATGTAATGTCAACCGCTTTATCTCTGGTGTGTTTGACTTGAGGCACAACAACAGAGGCACACTTTTGAGCAGCATGCCTGACACAGCTAGCAACAACCCTGATGCCTTGTGGAGGATGGGGGGGACCATATTTAAAATAAGATTAAAACCAGGGACCCTTAATCACTTAAATCCAATTTCACAATGTGTCGCCTGTATAGATCTGCTATTTGCGCTGCGTTTGACAATGTTTTTAGAAGTTTTATTTTTATTTTCGTCTGATGTTAGCACTTAGCACACCTAGGGACTGCAACTTTCAACAACACAGAACATCATGATAAACATCTACAGTGTGTTATCACTCAAAACAAGTGTTGTTATTTTAATTGTGGTGAGATCTGGGACAATAGCTGAGAGAGAGATGAAGCAGGGACCCCCTCTATATTGAATAAAAATGTGTTTCAGATTAAACTTTTTTTGTTTACTTGGTCTGCTCTTCTCCCCCCTCTACACATATACCTCTTTGCCAAAAAAATAGCCGATCTACAAGCTCACAACGCCTCGCGCTGCGAGGCGTTGTGAGCTTGTAGATCTGCTATTTTTGGCTAAAGTTCTCCTCAGAAAAGGGGATGCTATTGTTCAAGTGGTCAAGGTAAAAAACAAAACATCATATCACACAAAGATTTGGCGGACCCCTTGTAGTAACTCTGAGGACCCCCAAGGGGTCCCGGACCCCCTGTTGAAGACCCCTGGTATAGATATTTGTCGGGACTTGGGACACACGGCTTGAAACCGTGACAATCCCGGGGTGTCTGGTCACCGTACTTATGGATGAGACGAGGAATAAAGACAACTCGTAAACATGGAACAGCGCAAAATCTAAATGGATGTTCCGGAGATAAATTAACACATTTAATATTTACTGTGAATTAATTGAATCTCTTAACAGCTTATACGCGTGGCCTGCCCTATAATAAACCTAGTGACTGCAACTTTCAACAACACAGAACATGATAAACATCTACAGTATGTTATCACTCAAAACAAGCGTTGTTATTTTAATTGTGGTGAGATCTGGGACAATTTGGTAGTGAATATGTGGGGCATTTTAATGTTGTATAGACTATAGATATTTGTCGGGACTTGGGACACACGGCTTGGAACCGTGACAATCCCCGGCCATACCGGGGTGTCTGGTCACCGTACTTATGGATGAGACGAGGAATAAAGACAACTCGGAAACATGGAACAGTGCAAAATTTAAATGGCTGTTCCAGAGATAAATGAACACATTTAATATTTACTGTGAATGAATTGAATCTCTAACAGCTTATAAGCGTGTTCTCCCCTATAATAAACACTATCTGGTAGCCTTGTTAACTGCCCAGGTAAAAAGCCTTTAAAGTTTTTTGTACCACCCAGTGTTGATTTCGTCGACTAAAACTATGACGAAAAATGTTCGTCGACTACCTTTTTTCACAGACGAAAACCAAATTAAAACTGAATAATTATAAGGTACGATGAATAAAACTGAGATTAAATGTATTGACAATTTCGTCAGAAAATAAAAACTAGACTATAATGTCAGGGAGGGACGAGTGGAGAAGAGATAATTTTATCTTTGGTTGCGCTCAGGTGTTGTGCTCTGAAAATAGCCGATCTACAAGCTCACAACGCGTCGCAGCGCAACCAAGTGGAAAATCAGCCATTACGACGCCATCAAGGCACCGCTAAAATACATTATAGTCGACTAAATCAACTGTAGATTTAGTCGACTAAAACTAGACTAAGACTAAAACATTTCAGATGACTGAAAATATGACTAAAACTAAATGGAATTTTATTCAAAAGACTATGACTAAAACTGAATCAAAGTTTTCTATGGTATGATTTTTTCTATGATTTCTATGGTATGATGTCCTAAATACATAGACTAATCTTTCTTTAAAGGAGGGGGTGGGGGCAACTTAGCGACTTACTGCCTGATGCCTTATTGATCAGGAGTGCTCATTATACTAAAACGTGAAGGAGCCAGGCAGCCATGCGGCCTCTCATCACTTGGCATGAGGAAGACTATGTATATTTTATGGCCACAGCATGTTACCACTGCCAATTCTTCCCTTTGACTCGGATTCATTGAGAAACCCGCGAGAGGCCCGCGGCCATCCATCTTTTATAATGTTGTGGTTCTTCTTTTTTTGGCCTCTTATTTGATGTGTTCCAGTGTTGATTTTGACAGCAAATTTTTGATTCAGTTTCAGTCTTTTGAATAAAATTCCATTTAGTTTTAGTCATATTTTATCATCTGAAATGCTTTACTGTTTAGTTTTAGTCGACTAAATATCATAAGATTTTTGTCGACTAAATCTACAGTTGATTTAGTCGACTAAAATGTATTTTGGCGGTGCCTCGATGGCGTCGTAATGGCTGATTTTACACCTGGTTGCATGCTGAAAATAGCCGTTCTACAAGATCACAGCTTGTAGATCGGCTATTTTCAGAGCGCAACACCCGAGCGCAACCAAACATAAAACGACTTGTCTTTTAGTTCTACTGGATCTCTTCTCCACTAGTTCCCTCACTAACATTTTAGTCTAGTTTTTATTTGTTGAAGTTTTAGTCATCATAGCTTAGTTTTTGTCAGTTAAAACAGGTAGTCGACCAACATTTTTCGTCATAGTTTTAGTCGACGAAATCAACACTGATGTGTTCAATTAAAGATTTAGGGAGATATACTTAATACTAATGGTCCAGGCACAGAGTGATGGACATCACCACCACCTAACCATTGGCCCAGGTGGTGATGAGCCTGTGGTGGACTTTTTGTCTTTAGTTTGAAACATAGCGGAGTGAAAGTCACAAGTGTGTACAAAAATACAAACACTCAAGTAAAGTACAGATACTCAAAAATATATATATACTTAACCCATTAAGACTTGGAACGCATCTGTGTCACTTTTTCATTTGAGCTAAAAAGCATTATTTTATACTTTGGCTATTCAAAAATAGCAGATATACAAGCTCATAGCGCGGCACCGAGTGCCGCG
>NC_139940.1:18174544-18194544 GCF_963454915.1 Gymnoscopelus microlampas
GGGTGTGTGACATCGCTACACAACTAAGTATAAAATAGGGAAAACTCAATCAACCCCAATCCCTAAATCATTGGTTCTCAAAGTGGGGTCCGGGGACCCCCAGGGGGTTCTCAGCGAAATGAGTTCAATTCAGTTTAAGAGCCCGATATACATAGGCTATTTGAAAATAGCCGATCTACAAGCTCACAACGCATCGCTTTGCGATGCGTTGTGAGCTTGCAGATCTGCTATTTTCAAAGAAAATCTTGCAAACATTTTTAACATTTGGAATATTTTTTTAAACATTTTGACACAAATCTTGTATTGGGGGGTCCCTGGCACAATATATTTTCAGATGAGGGTCAGATCAGATCAATTTGGGGGTCCTTGACATGAAAAAGTCTGAGACCCACTGCTCTAAATGCCTAATCCTAACCCTAACCCAGATCTGAATCTTTTCATAATAGTAAGTCTAACTCTCAAGATCCGTTTTAAACCACAAAACAACCATTTCTCCTGTGACGGCCAGGAAAATTGACCTCACAATGTCTATATTTATGAAATTCTACTATACTTATGGGGACATTTGGCCCTCACAAGTAAATACAAGTACACACACATACGTACACACACACACACGCACGCACACAAAATGACAACAATGAAACTGTCATTAACAAGTGTGACGGACGTGCGGCTCTGAGAAACGGCACATATGCCGCACAGACCCAATCCTGAATGGTTTTAGCGGTCATGAATAATTAGGGCATTCTCTCACAGAGCAGATGTCTCTTTCTGCCAAAGCACTGCTCCTTGCAAGAAGGAACCAACGTCAGAGCCAAGATAAGCCCGCTGGAGGACCAGTGTGTGTGTGTGTGTGTGTGTGTGTGTGCGTGTGTGCGTGTGTGCGTGTGTGCTGGGGGGGGGGGGGGGGGGTCGGGGGGCTTACACATGTACATGGCTGAACATGGGAAACACATTATGCATATGCTGTGTACATTATGTGTGGCTTCGAAAACACACAACCACGTACACACACACACATGGGCCCATACTGAGTAAATAAATCTAACCAGGCACCCCCCCCCCCAAAAAAAAAACACACTCACGCACACACACACACACACACACACACACACACACACACACACACACACACACACACACACACACACACACACACACACACACACACACACACACACACACACACACAGCAGAGATCAATACCCCAAGCGCCCTGTACCTCCCCTGCTCTCAAACGACTCACAAACATTGACACAACATTATTTAGGTACACGGACACACACACACACACACACACACACACACACACACACACACACACACACGCACACGTCTGAGCCCTACACACAGAGGAGACGGGCCATGCAGGGCAGGCAGCGGCGGTGGCAAGTCGCCACTCTGCAACACAGTCATTGTGTCAGTGAACCCATGAATTATTCACCCCGCCACTCAAATATTGATATGGAAATCACCATCTCCTCCTGCTTCCTGCCAACACGTAGTTAGAACCCTGTCCCGGTCTCTTCCTGCATGTGTGTTCAGCCACACTTCTTTGTCTTGAACGGTGTTCTCTGATTACTTTCATGTATAATAACATGCAGGGTTAGGTTTGCTGTGGGACGGGGGGGTCCATGCCTCTGCTTTTGATATCCCTCCTCATTAACTAACCCATTAAGACCTGAAGGTTCCGATTCTACAAAATATTTAGATTTTTTTTTAAATAAAATGAAGAAATATATATATATATATATTCAAAGATTTGCACAAATTTCCCCAAAAATAGCAGATCTACAAGCTCGTAGCGCGGCACTCGGTGCCGCGCTACGAGCTTGTAGATCTGCTATTTTTGAATAGCCAAAGAAATCTAAAGTGACACAGATACGTTCCAGGTCTTAATAGGTTCATTTCTATCACCGGTGGGGATGTGTTTCCTCCCTGCGTGATATGTTTGATATTTATGTTTGATAAAATATCACAATTAGATGAATTAATTACATTTTTAAATTCATTAAACAAATATTTTAACCGTGGCATCCTTATTTTGGGCAATTTTTCATAATTTGTTCAAATGTGTTAATAGTTTTTCCCCCCAAAACTTAGATCTATTAGATCTACACGTCCACAACTTGCTTGTAGATCTGTGTCAACCTCTCTGTCCCTGAACGCCCCGCCACACACACACACACACACACACACACACACGCACACACACACACGCACGCACGCACACACACACACACACACACACGCACACGCACACGCACACACACACAAATGGAACCCTGGTATAAAATTGAGTAACATTACTTCCTGCCTTCATTTGTTTCATCATGCGTGGTAAACTGTTACCGTTTCATTGCAGGAGGTAAGTTGTCGCGCTGCAGGAAACTCCTCCAGAGATGACACATCTTACGGTCTAGGAACGTTTGGGGGTCCGCTGTGTTCTCCAGTGTGTTTCTGCAATTCTCTACGTGCGTGTGTATTTTTAACATGCTTGGCCCCCCCAGTGGGAATTGACCTCCAAAACCACTCACTGGCGGTTAAGTGGCATGTTCTTGCCTGTGGGGGAATTCACATTGACTCTGGCGTGCATGACATGGGGATGGAGGTGGCTCACTGTCTTTCACAGGAAGGAAAGGAGAATGAATCAGAGTCTGAGCCAAGAATCACTCTTTATTGTCACTTTGGACTTCATGTGGCCGGGCCTGTGATGTCAGTCATCTATGATGTGCTTTTTCAGTCTGATGAGACTGAGCCCCATTGACTTCCATTTAAAACATTGAGACCTGAAGCCGATTCTACATGTCTTCTAAATCTCAACAGTTTTCTGAAAAATGTATGTTTCTATATCAGTGGTGCTCAATCTTTGTCATGTCAAGGACCCCCAAAATGATATGTATTTGGCCGCGGACCCCCATCAAAATATGTTGTTCTAGGGACCCCCAGAAGCAAAGATCTGAGTTAAAAATTTTCGCTTTAAATATATATATATTCAAAGATTTGCACACATTTTCACAAATTTTCAAAAATAGCAGATGTACAAGCTCGTAGCGTGGCACTCGGTGCCGCGCTATGAGCTTGTATATTATCTGCTATTTTTGAATAGCCCAAAGTGTAAAATAATGCTTTTTAGCTCAAATCAAAAAATGACACAGTCCAGGTCTTAATGGGTTAAAACATTTTGTTCAATTATTTAAGATTTTTAAAGATGTATTTTTACTGACAGCAGCTTAAGTCCTTGTCATGTCTGTCTGTCTGTCTATCAGTCCCTCCTGATACGCACAACACCACTGACCACTTTCTTAAAGGGGAATTTTTGACCACGGTTTTCTTACCTTTTCTATGATGTTATGATATCTTAGAATGAATGGTACAGTAGAAAAATGTCATAACTTCATCCCGGGTCCGCCACAGCTTAAAACGTGAGCCAATAGGCCTTGCGTTAGGTTGCGTATTCTAATAGCGATCTAACGCTAAAAAAAATAAAAAAATAAAAAAGAAGTCTCGCTAGACAAGATTGAAATCTCGAGATTTCAATCTCGTCTAGCGAGACTTCTTTTTTATTTTTTCTCTCTCTCTCTTTGGCTTGATGCCGAAATGCTAATAATTAAAAAGCACCATAAGGCGAGATGGTCCGGTTGACCCAAACACACACACACACACACACACACACAGACCCTCTCATAGGCAGCCAGCCTCCGGCAGAGCCACGCCGTAAAATAGCAGTGGAGTCACCCATGCAAGTGTTGTTGGCCCAGTGTATTCAACCACAGGTTGGATACAAGGCTAACGATGAATGTGGGGTAATAATGTGTTTATCACATAGAAAAAGTAAACATTAATGTAAGCATGGAATGCCTTACTTACTAAGTAGGAAAATGTGTATATGAATCAACGTATAGTTTGACGTATCAGTCCTCATCACTAGAATCAAATAGGATAGGATTAGAATGATAACATGCCCAGAAAAGGAACTTTAGGGTTAACCCATTAAGACCTGGAACGCATCAGTGTCATTTTTTTTATAAAAAGCATTATTTTACACTTTGGCTATTCAAAAATAGCAGATATACAAGCTCATAGCGCGGCACCGAGTGCCGCGCTATGAGCTTGTAGATCTGCTATTTTAGAAAAATCGTGAAAGTGTGTGCAAATCTTTGAATATATACATGAACAAACATGAACATTTTAACTCAAATCTTTGCTTCTGGGGGTCCCTGGAACCAAATAGTTTGAGATGGGGGTCGGCGGCCAAATACATAGCCTATCATTTTGGGGGTCCTTGACATTTAGAATTGGCTTCGAGTCTTAATGGGTAAATGTGGCTAAGAAGAACTTGAACAAACATCCAAGATCCTTCATGCTGCCGTATACGTGGGTTTGAAAACATAGTATGTGCTTTTGGCTGTCAGCCTCGCCATTACGTAGTCGTTCTGTGCACCGTGGAAAGGACCGCTGTTTTCTGCTCTGTGTTTTGGTTCCTTTGTGAGCAGATAAGCTGCTGTGAGTGTCCTCTACAATTCTCTAGAGGACACACTGAGGAGCATTCTAGAGGAGCATGGATAAGAGCATCTGCTAAATGCCTAAATTGTAATTCTACGCAGGGTTCTATCTGCTATGGCGGGGTGGCGGGGAATCCATTCCTCTGCCCTCTGCACCGAGTGCCGCGCTATGAGCTTGTAGATCTGCTGTTTTTGAAAAATTGAGAAGATGTGTGCAAATCTTTGAATATATATTTTTTAAAGCGAACATTTATAACTCAAATCTTTGCTTCTGGGGGTCCCTGGAACAACATATTTTGAGATGGGGGTCCGTGGCCAAATACATATCATTTTTAGTTAGGGTCCTTGACATGAAAAAGTTTGAGCACCACTGATATAGAAACATACGTTTTTCAGAATACTGTTGGGATTTAGAAGACATTTGTAGAATCGGGCATCGGCTTCAGCTCTTAATGGGTTAAAATTTAAAAAATCACACCCTGTGTGAAGGAAGCGGTGCCTTTGATTATTATATATGAACTAGAGAAACAATGTTAAATCTCTGTAAATTCATTTCAAGGAATTCTATCCCGATTTGAATCCCGACTTCCCGTATATGTCGTGGTTTCAGTCTTTGCCAGACCCGAAAGGTATGGCTTACATGAGCCTTTGTCACCATTTCGTCCATACATGGTATGTCCTAGGCATGACTCATGTCCGGTTGTGGTTAGGTTTCTTCTGCATGAGTAAATAGGCATACTCATGACATCACTTGCGAACGGACATACGGACGGACGGACGAACATACGGACACACAGACAAAGTCAGATGTAGAGCGGCTGACGGCTGGCTCAGGCACTGGTGCGAGTGCCTGAGCTTAATCTGAATGGCTGGACTTCTCCTGACGTATGTGCAGAATGTGTGCAGAGGAACACAGGAATTCTATCCCGATTTGAATCCCGACTTCCCGTATATGTCGTGATTTCAGTCTTTGCCAGACCCAAAAGGTATGGCTTACATGAGCCTTTGTCACCATTTCGTCCATACATGGTATGTCCTACGCATGACTCATGAACGGTTGTGGTTAGGTTTCTTCTGCATGAGTAAATAGGCATACTCATGACATCACTTGCGGACGGACATACATACATACATACGGACACACGGACAAAGTCAGATATAGAGCGGCTGGCACCGCTAAAAATAGTGAAAATAGCTGATTTACAAGCTTGCAACACGTTGCGTACCTCAGGTGCACGGTTCTGTGCGGTCTTGATGGTGTGAGTGGCGTGCGTGGCGGTATAGGTTCAGCTGAGCTGATTGGTCCAACTGTTGTATAAACCCGAGGGATTTATTATGGCAGCTGACCAATTGGCACAAGCCTATCTCTATATATCCTATATCACACCTCTCACCCAGGTCAAATAATGGTTATGTGCTAAATAGCATCACTAGCACACAGGGCTCTAAGGATGGCGATATCCATCCGTCCGTCTGTCCATCACTTTGGTCCTAAACAACATATCTTAAAAACGACGCTCATTCACGCTCCCTGGTGAATAAATCGTTTTTTGTGACCTTGTGGCCTTTGCTATAGGTCAAAAGGCACTTTGTAGCTTTTTTTTATTAGCATGGTACATTATACACAAGTTGACAGTCAATTGCACATAAAACTGAAATGTATATGGCATGTAGAATGAGATTTACACAATTATCTGAAAGGCTGCAAACCATGCCAACTGCTTTCTGAAAGAGACCTCTGTGTGTGTGAGTGTGTGTGAGTGACAATCCTCATGAGATGGAGAGAGAGAGAACAGAGAGATTGGTGTCGACCCACATTTATGCCTCTGCAAAAAGTGTCTGGTGATCAACTGAAAAGTGGTAATGATGCTCTTAACTTTTCTTGGTGCAAACGAGAACTCGATTCAATCCACTGATCCTGATTTGACTCTAAAATCAACAGGAAGTGGACATTTTTGTATTTTTTTAAAATGCAGAGTTTTGTAATTTCATACATTGGCAAATGTGCTTTATTTCCATTTGTTTGTGTGCTAAAAGAGTGTCTTTGAGACCTGTTTCACTGTGCAATGTAAGTCAATGGGGAGCATGTGTTGAATTATACATTTTTAATCAAGCAACTATTGAAGATATCTCACCAATATTTGGAGTTAGTCATCAATCATGGCAAGGTAACAACACAACCCAAACCTCTACCAAAATGTTTGGCTTTGACCACATCTATGGTTAGAAACTGTGCTTAAACTTCAGGAATGGACACCGTTCCATACAGTTCCAAACCAATGCACAATTGGAATTGCAATTGGAACAGTTATTGAACATTCTCAGATCCATTCTATGTTGTCGTGTAATATCCCTAAAAGTAACTTCTTTGTTGTGATCGGTTCGCATAGATAAAAAATGGCCCACATCATTAGTGCTTTTTTAAAAGTTGAACTGAACTCCACTGTGCCGAAAAAGCAGCCGAGCTCAGCGCTTTTTTGAAGGCGTCTGCAAACCCATAATAGAGTTTGAACGTAAAAAAGGCAGTGGCAGCCGAGTTAAACAAATGCTGTGTGAACATCCTCTAACGCTATAGAATACACTTACATTATTACAGTAAACGCTGCATTTTAGGGCTGTGATGTTTTTTTTTCTTCATGTTGCTAAAGTTTGTAAACATTGGTGTAAAAAAAAACTGCACCAGAATTGTATTTATGATGAGGTAATATAAAGTAGCATATTTTCCATCTACAAATCAAACTTTTTTCGAGAATGGATGTGAATATGGCCCTAATTTATATGGTCAAAACAATCCCAGATGGGGCCTTTAATCGATAGACAAGTTTGATAAATGATGAGTTTTTAACCAAAATGAGAGCTCCACCAATGGAAAAAGGGACATATTTTCAATCAAATGATTGATACCGCAGACGGGATTCTCGATACTGAGGAGATGAAAGAACGTAATTATTATTTCCCAAAATTGAACATTATCTGTCTGTCTGTCTGTCTGTCTGTCTGTCTGTCTGTCTGTCTGTCTGTCTGTCTGTCTGTCTGTCTGTCCGTCTCTCCGTCTCTCCCTCCATCTCTCCCTCCCTCTCTCTCTCTCACACATTGCAGATTATATGAGCGTTTAAAACAGAGACTTAAGGACACACATGGGGAGAGATAATCCGTGACCATCTCATCTCTTCTCTGCTCTGCTTGTTTGGAGTGACCATCAGGCCAACCCAGCCCTCGTGGAGCCGTGGTTTATCATGTAAGTCCATAAATAAAATCAAAAGGTCACATCATGCCAGGCTTCAATGGAGCCCTTTCACAACCAGCGCCACATCAACCCGACCTGACTCGCTGTGCAATGTCTCCGCATCGATAGGGATGTGGGAACACTTGACCATTTGTCAATGGGGCCACAAACATGTGTTTGTGACGGACAAGCCACGCTGATTCACGTGGATCTCTGGCATCAGTTCAGCTAATTCTGCGCTCCGTTCAGTTGCACATGTCGTACATGTACTTACTGTCAGGGTTGCCAGATCTGCTTATTATAATTTCCCCCGCAAGATTTTACTTGAAAATAGCCGATCTACAAGCTCGCAACGCGTTGTGAGCTTGTAGATCTGCTATTTTCAAATAGCTGATGTATATGTTAAAGTGCTCACGTGGCCCATAGTCGCTTCTTTTGGGCTGGTTTTCCTAGACCTGGTTGCTTGTTTCTCTCACAGAATCTGGCAACACTGCTTACTGTACATATAATGCTGTATATAGACGCACATACTGAAGCAGATGGGAATATAGGAACACACACACACACACACACACACATGCATTCAAAGCCTCCCTTTGTGTGAAGGTCACCCAATGAAAACATTTGAGGCATCGATATATTGATTGTTTAAGTTACGGCAAGGAGAGAGGGACACAAACTCAGGGATTTGGCACAGGAGGGAAGCAATAATTGCTTGTTATTAGGCGGATTGAATTACGGAGTTGTAGATTCTGGGCCCCGATCAATGGTCAACAAACAATTTAGCACTTGAGGTCTATTGATCTTCCATGGCTTCCTATGCAAGCCATGAGGATTATGAAAAGCCTTTTTACAGGCCTATTGTGATGGGGAACAAAAGATAGGTGTGTCAAGCTGAAGTGCTGACAAAGGCTCCTCTTGCTAAGTGTTTGAAACCATCATATTTGTGAAAAAAATAAGAGTCTGTTTGGCCTTTCAAGTTGTTAGACTCAAGGAGGATGTTCGTTGCAGTAGGGTGCCTCTTTGTTACACAACCGCCCCCCCTTAGTAAGAACAATCAATCTGTCTGCCTTGATGATGAATAGTGTTTGACTGTTTGAACCGTTCAGCGTGGTAGACACTCACTGTAGTGTATGTATTCACAGGACTCATTCACTGTGAGAATGGTGTGATAACTGGAGTGAAGGAGCAGTGATTTGCAAGAGAATCATCTTTTGTTCTGATAATGCATGAATCTGTAAAAATCATCACCTCTTTATGCGTAATCAATCTGGGTTCGTCCAACCAGACAGGAGCAGAAGAAGTACTCAGTTTTTTTTTTACTTCAGTAAAAGAAGCAATACCACAATAAAAGTGTATGTAAAAGTCCATTCAAAATGTTACTTGGGTAAAATTTCTAAAGAATTGGCATCAATATATACTTACAGTACCAAAGTAAAGTACTCTAATGTTAGGGGGGGGGGGGGGAGAAAAAGGTGAGCTTGTAGAGCTTGTTATAAAATAGGGCTTAATTAATTGTAGTGGGGTAAAAAAGTACAACATTTGCCTCTGAGATGTAGTGGAGTGGTAGTATCAAAACATGTACATACTCATACATACTCATGTACATAGAAAAGTCAATTGACTTCAGAATTGTACTCAAGTGCAGTACTCATGGTAGCTAGTCCAAAAGAATCCTCGCCTCTTTATATTTGCGTTATATGAATTTGTGTTCGTCCAACCAGAGGATAGCTTGCTGGCACCTCCACCACAGAAATGACTTTGGTTTCGACTTTCCTTTGTGTGTCGTCTTTCTACTTCTATTGACTGATTTTGCTTATGACTCAGAGAGATGTCACGAGATGTCCGGCATCCACCCTGTGCTCTCCGGCGTTGACATTCATTACTTGTGCTTGCCAGGCCACGCTTTACTGAAACAACATTAGCCAAGCAAAACAACCCATCAGATAGGAGAGGTATTGCGTGCGTGCGTGCGTGCGTGTGTGTGTGTTTGTATTGCTATACTTGTGAGGACCAAGAATAGTAGAATTTGAAGAAATATACATTGTGAGGACCGTTTTTCTGGTCCTCGCAAGACAAATGGTTGTTTTATAGTTAAAAATCATTTTTTTAGAGATACGTTTACGATTAGAAAAACATTCAGGTCAGGATTAGACATTTAGGTGTCTTAGAGGTTAGGTTTAGGGATTGGAATTAGAGTTAAACATGATTTATACTTAGTTGCGCGCCAGTGTCATGCACCGACAAACAGCCGATCTATAAGCTCACAACGCGTCGCAGCGCGACGCGTTGTGGGCTTGTAGATCTGCTGTTTTTCGGCTTTAGGCTTACGGTCAAAATTATTCTTAAATGGCATTCATAACATGGCTGTCCTAAAGTGTTGATGTCCTCACAAGTATAGTTATACAAACATGTGTGTGTGTGTGTGCGCGTGTGTGTTTTTCCCCATTCCACACAAGCCTCTGGGAAATCCCCATAGGAGCTTGGGGCAGCCCGTGGCACTCCTTCGCATCTCAATGATAATGTCACCTTTGTCCTTTTTGGCAGGAGATGGAAATGAGCTGTGCTGCTCCTGTTCTTCCCGTGCCTGGCTTTGGCTTATATGTGGGGCTGTATAGTCAAATAATGATGTCCCCTTTCAGCACCGTCGTCCTCCAGTACACCACGCCCTTTGTTCAGTGTCCCTCCTGCTTTCTTATCGCGGCGGAGGTAACGATGACTGCAGGTTGACTGCAGTGTGCGCATGCAGCCCACTCACTCAGCCCTTTTCTACCTGGTGGCAGGTAGAAAAAAACTCCAGTAAAGTAGAAGTACTCTGTTACAAGTAAAAAGTCCGGAAAACTAAATTTACTTGAGTGAAAGTACAAAAGTATTGGTATCAAAATGTACTTAAAGGATGACTTCACCACTTTTCAACATATCTTCATATAATAGGTCCTCACTAATGCTCATTATAAAATGATACCATTTTTTTCTACTTGGTCTGTGTCTCATAGGAGGGCTGTGGACAGTCCAGAAACCCGTCTACCAGTGACATCATCGTTAGGCAGGATTTCTTTTCCCAAAAAGATTACAATTTTTTTATTCAGATTTTTATTAAGACGAGAACAATGGGATCTATTATTGCATTGCAACTTTCCAGGAATAAAAAGCCTGCAGTTTCTATTAGCTTGGATTCCCCATCGATGATGTCACTGGTAGACGGGTTTCTGAACTGTCTACAGCCCTCCTCTGAGACACAGACTGATTAGAAAAAATGGTACCATTTTATCATGAGCATTAGTGAGGCCCTATTATATGAAGATATGTTGAAAAGTGGTGAAGTCGTCCTTTAAAGTACCAAAGGTAAAAGTACTAAAAAGTTTGAAAAGAGCAGATCTACAAGCTCACAGCGCGCCGCGACGCGTTGTGTGCTTGTAGATCGGCTATTTTCAAATAGCCGGTATAAAATAGGGCTAAAGTGGTTAATGTCTGTTTTATAATGTCATCATCTATATCTGCAAAGTAACTAGTAACTAAAGTTTTCAAATAATTGTAGTGGAGTAAAAGTACAATATGTGCCTTTGAGATCTAGTGGAGTAGAAGTAAAAGTATAGACAATTGGACGTACTCCAGTAAAGTAAAAGCACCTCAAAATTGCAGTGTAGGGCAGTGGTTCCAAACAAGGTGTGCCGAGCTACAATGGTGTGCCGTGAGACAGGCGTACACCTTGGCATTTTGTGACATATTATTATTACTTGTGACGTGTCATTATTATCATAATAATGACATATTATTACTGCCTTATTACTAACTATACAAAAAGTTTATGAATTATCACTATGTCAGTCATTTTGTGCACACACTCATTTCCCAATGCAGAGGCAGATTCCCACAAACACATCGCATCCCAACGCGTCGTGACAGATATATCTTTTTGTTATGAATAATACAGGTGTGGCTCGAGATTTTGACTTGCCCATTGGTGTGCCTTGGGCACAACAAGTTTGAAAACCCCCTTGCGTAGGGCAGTGGTCCTCAAAGTGGGGTCCCCAGGGGTCCTTGGGGGGGTTCCAGGGGGTCCCTAGCAAAATGAGTTACTATAGCATCACAATCATTTTAACCTTTTATACATTGGCTATTCGAAAATAGCAGATATACAAGCTCATAGCGCGGCACCGAGTGCCGCGCTATGAGCTTGTAGATCTGCTATTTTTCAAAAAACTTGAACATTAGGGAACATTTTTAACACAAATCTTTGCTTCTGGGGGTCCCTGGCACAACATGTTTTTTAAGATGGGGGTCCGCGGCCAAATATTTATCAATTTGGGGGTCCTTGATGTGAAAGGGTTTGAGAACCGCTTGCGTATAGGGCAGTGGTTCTCAAAATTTTTCATGTCAAGGACCCCCAAATTGGCACTTATTAGCCCGCGGACCCCCATTCGAAAAGATAAGCCAGGGACCACCATAAGAGAAGATTTTTACGGCTCTCTAGCAGTAATTCTCAACCATTTTAATTTCAAGGACCCCCAGTTTGACATGCATTAGGCTACGGACCCCCATTTAATGGCATTTCTATCCCTGGGACCCCAATTTATATTGTAAAATCAATGTTAATTTAACTCTGAGAGTGTACAAATGGAACCAAATGGACCCGTTTGTACACTCTCAGAGTTACAGACCCATAAGGATCCATTTGGTTCCTATCCATCATTTAGCAGGGGACCCCCTGGAACCCCCTCAAGTACCCCTGGGGGTCCCCGGACCCCACTTTGAGAACCAATGGTATAGGGGACGTGCACGCAGGGAGGTCCTGGAAGGGCTTGGTCCTGTGCCAGCAGGTGGTTCCAGATGCAGGACTCTCTCAAGCATTGACGGGCTCTGCACTGCACTCATTCATTTGTTACTGCTGTGTGGAGGCAGTGATGGAGCCACGACAGCTTTATAGTGGCAATTTACTTAAGGGGGACGGGACCTATTATGCTTTGCCTTATTTTCTGTAATCTATCTATACATTCGCGACATCTGTGTGTGTGTGTGTGTGTGTGTGTGTGTGTGTGTGTGTGTGCTGTAGATCATTGGTTCTCAAAGTGGGGTCCGGGGACCCCCAGGGGTACTTGAGGCGGTTCCAGGGGGTACCCAGTTAAATGATGGATAGGAACAAAATGGACCCTTATGGGTCTGTAACTCTGAGAGTTAAATTAACATTGATTTTATAATATAAATTCGGGTCCCAGAGGTATAAATGCCATTAAATGGGGGTCCGTAGCCTAATACATGTCAAACTGGGGGTCCTTGACATTATTGGTTGAGAATCGCTGCTAGAAAGCCGTATAAATCTTCTCTTATGGGGGTCCCTGGCTTATCTTTTCAAATGGGGGTCCGCGGGCTAATAAGTGTCAGTTTGGGGGTCAATTGACATGAAAAAGTTTGAGAACCACTGCTGTAGATTAACTCGAGCACCATCCGATCATTTGACCTCAAACTTGCCGCATTGTACCCCAGTCACATTTCTCACAACTCATTTTTGAATGCTAAGCGTCAATGTTCCAAAATAGAACCAAGCTCTGAAAGACACGTCAAAAGGTTTTGACGCAACCCACTTGACGCCTCCAGAGTGGCTACAGCCGTCGTAAACAATGGGTTGCGTTTGATGACGCGAGCGCCTGACGCTATAAGTGTGTCAGGCCCTTAGAAGCTGTATTATTTCTGTGGACACATCCAACTGTTCATCATCACAGATACTGGATTTGACTTTTTTCATCGCCCACTTTGTAAACTCACCAAAGCACTTCTTATGCCTAGCTAGTCTGTCTCCTTATGCCAAATGGAAATGGCAATCTTTTTTAAACACTTCTTTGCTTCGTAAAAACGATGCTGGTGTAACTAAGACAGCTGCAAAAAAAATAGCTTTCGACATTCTCTTGACCATATCTAATTGACATTGGGCGCAACACAATTATTTTTGGAGTGACGCAATGGGAGGTACATGATCCTGACACGTCAGGAAGAGTCTAGCATTTTTTTTTAAGTCTTGTGCATTCGACTTCTTGCTCGACTTCAAGTTCAGTCGGATTCATTGCTTCTTTACCATCCGCGCGATCTGTGTTGCCTGTTTGTTTCTTGAGCAACATTTTGTGAATGAGCTGGAGAGAAATTAGCCATTCAAGAACAGTACAAAGCACTGGTACCGTATGTACATCAGGTGTGGTCAAGTTTAGCATACTGTAACCCAAATTACCATGTGTGACCACGTGTGACCAATTGGTTAATAATGACTGAACCATTCAAAACATTCCATTCCAAAACAATAGTAGGCTACAAAGCACGAGAGGTAGTACCAACAATAGAAGCTTCAGGTGAATGGGGAAGTGGATTATTAGTGGTCAAGTTTAGCATGTATCCTTCAGAACAAAAATGATCATATGCCCCGATTGACCCGATTCATCATGGAAGATATCCCTCCATGGCTTCCATACAAGCCACAAGGATTGGCAGTTACAAAATATAATCATAAGAAAAGTGAAAAAACAAAGGAAAAAGTCAGATAACAAGACAACAATATCAAATATCCCTATTATGCAACATATAACGTTAATAGGATTAACCACTTAAAACCTATATAATATTGACCCCCAGGGGTCTATATTAGACCCCCTACTTTTTTCCCTCTACACCAATGAATTTGACAAATATGCATCTACAAACTCGCAATGCGTTGCGATGCATCAGCTTGTAGATCTAATATGTTGTGCTAGAATACGGACACTGGGGTCCAAGTGATTGATACATTTTTATTCGTTAAATGTTATTCTCGACCTACCCGGTTGCTGAAAGTATTGTCTATATGCAAAACCAGTCTACTGAAGTTATGTCATGTCGAATAGGTTAAATGTACCAACATCATGGCACGGCATCTTAAAGCCACTTCTGATAAATGGTGACTCATTCACAAAGGAAGCAGTTTAAGGCTGACTTGCTATAGCGTCTCCCAACACTTACAGTATCACCTTGGCAGAAATGGCAAAAACTGACCCCATATCAGCGTTTTCGCTGCTTTCTTGAGCCCGGTCCAAATGTTAACTGAAATGATGTCCAAGCAACTATTTTTGCACACGATAGCATGATTTGTTTTATATTATGTGTGCAGGTGGAAATTGGGTCTCTGGAGTGAATTTAAAATGTATTTTGGAAGCATGAGGTTATTTATTTTCAGTTTTGTCAATTACCCCCCCCCCCCCTTTCCCCTGAATAATAATACTAGAATATTCTCTGTATATTCTAGTTTAGTCCCTTCCTTTGCCATTACTAACTCTTACAGTTAGGGAGAGCACAGACAACCATGTGTCTCCTCCTATACTTTAAGGACCTGACAGTGAGGAGTTTCACCGGGAAGACGTAATGCATGCAGAGAAAACACGCTGTTCTTCTCAGTTCCGTACCCCACTGAACAGGCACCCTGTCTGACCAACCTGTGGGAGTTGCTAGCGTAGCGACAGAGATTGCCCTCCCCAGCCGGGGAGGATTCAAACCCCTAGTCTCTGTGGTGGCCGGGAATTACCCAGCACTGTACCGGACGCCCCGAGTAATTCGTTTTTTATTCAAAACTTCTGCAGAGGCAATGAATGGAGATAGTGTTTGAAGTAGATATACATTAACTTCTAGCCACTGTAGATGAGCCAAAACATGTAACTGTCTCCATCGTTTAAAGCAGGTGTCTTCAACAGGGGGTCCGGGGTCCCCACAGTTACTACAGGGGGTCCGCCAAATCTTTGTGTGGTGGGGAACATTAGCCGAAAATAGCTGATCTGGTAGAGGGAAAAAGAGCAGACCAAGTACAGAGCCAGCGGTCAAGTTGACTAAATATTGAGGGTTAACTATCTGAAAAGTGAAAACATGAATCCAGCTATCTATGAAATCTATGAAAAAGTTTAATCTGCACCACACTTTTATACAATATGTAGTGTGGGGTCCCTGCTTCATCTCTCTCTCAGCTAAGGGGTCCTTGACCTGAAAACGTTGAAGACCCCTGGTTTAAAGTATGATTTAAAGTTTGAAATATGAAATTCTCCTCGTCGCTTGAAATTAAATGTTTGAAACTGGCCAAAGAACATTACAGTGACATTTGTACACACTTTGCACACCTCAGAAGTAGCCTATCCTTCAAACACATCAGTGTCTCTCAAATGAGGGCACTTGATTTTACTGTTATACTTAAAGCTGCACTATGTAAACTTTCCTCTTCTAGCCCCGATTTGAACCCGGTTTCCTGTGCAAGTGCTGACATTTTTACCTTTGAGCTAATAGAGCCTTAATCTTTACCATCACGTCAAAATTCGTGTCAGATCCTGTGTCTAGGTGAGGCAGAGGCATAACCTTTGACATGGTCTGGTGGTAAATGTCTCAATAGAAGAGCAGGGAGACAAAATACAATTGTATAAGTTATATTGTATTAACATACTTTACTAAACAGATTGGACTAAATACAAATTTGACATAAACAAAAAGTTACAGTGTCTCTTTAATGATAAAACACTGAATAGCTTTGTGCTGCTGATCTGTAAGTTGCTAAAAAAAAAGAAAAAACCTTGACTAGCACAATACTTATTTGCCTTTGCTATTTCATTTTGAACAGGAGGCACTATTTGCAACTGTTTGTTTTGTTATCGTTGTTCTTCAAAAGGTGGGTTATCATTCATTCATAGCATTATACTAGCTGTGGTTTTTCTCTTGCAGCAAACCACAAGAAAAATGTTGTTCAGAAATCAGGGGAAGAGGGCACTGAAGCAAGAAAAAACAAGTTTGAGAACCGCTGCGACACATAACAATACTGCTGCACTGAATGGACAAACCGTTTGCACTATAAATACTGCTTTCATACACTGCTTTTTTGCTACTACACAGCATATTTATACATCCTGGCTATCACTGCTAGTCAGTCCTGCACACTGCGGCTTGCACAATGACACTGTTAGCCACAGTTGACTGGAGTCCCCCAGGGCTCTGTACCAAGCCCCATCCTGTTTCGCTCTACACTATCTTCGCCAACAACAAAAAAAGCCTTTGTAGATCTGCTTTCTTCCGTCTAATTCCGTCACCCAGAATAGGGATGCGAGGGTTGATGGTTAATTTCCCATTGTTTTTAAATGGTGCATTTATATAGCGCTTTTATCCAAAGCGCTTTACATAGATTGTGCATTACATTCACCCATTCACACACCGATGGCGGAGGAAACCATGCAAGGCACCAACCTGCTCATCAGGAGCAATTAGGGGTTCAGCATCTTGCTCAAGGACACTTCGACACCAACTCTGGGGGAGCCCGGGATCGAACTGGGTACCTTGCGGTTCACCAGTTCACTCTACCCCTGAGCCACTGCCGCCGCTACTTGTCAGTTTGACATGTCAATTTTACTTGTCAATTGTCACCTCAACCAATTCCTGTATGTCCTAAACAGTGGCAATAAAGTGTTTGTGACTCTCATAGGCTTGTGTCCCCAGTGGACATTGATCCACTATCTCTGGCAAAGTCATGCTGTAGTGTATAGAGTCATGCAGTGAAGATTTGTAAACATCAAACCGATGTACAGCTTCATAGAAAGAATGTTGAGGCGATACGTGGGTGTTGTCTGTCCACGGGGGGACGTTTGTACACAAACGACAAACTCCACAGTATCTGTGTATTGCAGGAAAAGGAGGGGGGAAAACGTCTAAAGTAAACATGTGTTCTCAAAAGCATTTGTTTCATTTGGACACATCATCACATTGATTCTGGGCCATGTTGTGGAGGAGGTTCTGTCTGTGTTGCCCTGTTTGTCTTAATTTAACGTTGCTGTCGGGTGGAAACCTTGTGTGTCCAAAACCGTTCCTTTTTTATTGTCATCGGAAAAATAAAATAGCTGAAAATAGCCGATCTACAAGCTCACAACGCGTCGCAATGCGACGCGTTGTGAGCTTGTAGATCGGCTATTTTCACTACTCGTGTATGATGAGGCATTAATTTAAGGAAAGTCGTAAAAAAAAATTAAACACGGAGATAAGAGGTTTCCGCCCGACAACAACAACAACGATAAGCAAAACAGTACAAACAACAAAATAAATAAATGCGTGACTTTTCTCCCACGAGCCTCAGATTTGTCCTCTCCTTCTCCTCCTTTCAATGACATTCCCATGTTCTCGTCCTCTGTCCCTCCCCACCACGCCGCTTCCTCCCCGCACCCGCCGCTACGCCGTGCGGCAGGGCGGAGGGTCAAGCCAGAGGCAGCAGATAAGGAGGGGAGCGAGGGAGCGAGGGAGAACGGAGGAGGAGGCAGAGGGGGGGGGGGGGGGAGTGTACTCCCTGACCGCCGACGAGCACAATGTCTTATCTTGTCCTCTGTCCTCCCTCTGTTTATCTCACGCACATGGTTGTGAGGCTTTGCTCTCCGTACACAGCTGTTTGTTTGTGTGCCTGAAACAGGCACTCTAACGTTTGACTTATGCTTAACCACTTAAACCCTATACAATTTTGACGGGGGTCCCCCAGGGCTCTATATTTGTTCCGCTCCTTTTCCCCCCCCTTCTACACCAAGAGATCTCTTTGCCGAAAACAGCCGCGATCTACAAAGCTCACGATGCTTTGCTACGTGGCGCCTTGTTATTTGTGACTTTATTTGCAGAATGTTATATATATAGTCCATCGTACAACAAATGTCGTGCTCCGTAAATATCAGATCTACAAGCTCACAATGCTATTTTTGCATAAATTAAGCTTTATACAGAGGGGATTGCCCCTCCTTGACTTCAATTGTAATGTTATCTTTTAGTCTGTTTGTTTAAAACATCGCTGGCTTGACGGTGAAAAGGCTAAGCCACTAAGTAAATGGCTCGGATACTTTATTACTATTTATTTATTGACTTTATTACTTACTGTTAAGCCATGAAGATGTGATGTCTGTTCCAAAATCATTTACTCACTTTGATGTGGTTCTGGCAGACATTTTTATGAGATTATCAGCATATACACACACAAAGTCCAGTGTAAAGTTCAAAATGACTATTTGACTGTAAGTGTTATTGTTCTCACTATTTGTGTCAGAGAGATAGAGAGAGACGTGTGATTAGAGATACAGATACAGACAGGCACAGACTTCTGAAAAGATGTATTGCTGTAAAAACCTGTATAGTTGTTAAACTACTGTCCTCCGTAACATGCAATACAGCACAGTAGGTCTCAATAATAGACTGTGAATCTACCAGAAACTGACATCGAAACAAAAGGTCAGTTAGTTGACGTGTAAATACTGATTCAATAACATTGAGGGGGAAAAAATCTTGTGAATTGATTCCCGTTTACTGAATAATACTGTCTTTATCTGCAGCGTCTATGCTGTGCTGTTGTTTCAGGGTTTCAAACAGCAGTATCCAGGGATGAGCCTGGAGTGGATCTTGGATAAGCCTCTAGCCTTTGGCTTAGGTCCCCACCCCCCACCTCTCTCTCTCTCTCTCTCTCTCTCTCTCTCTCTCTCTCTCTCTCTCTCTCTCTCTCTCTCTCACACACACGCACACACACACACCACGCACACTCACACACACACACACACACACACACACGCACACGCACACGCACACACGCACACACACAGAGAGAGAGAGAGAGAGCACAGCACAACAGACACTCTTGCCAATTTAATAAAGAGAGACTTTGTCATGCGTAGCTCTCCCACAGCTTCCTGGCCACAGTGACAACACAGTGTGGGTGAGTGGAAAAACAGGAAGAGGACAGGCGGACTGACCTGTCTGTGTGTGGGTACACGGTGGTGCAGTGCACGTACAAAGTTATACGCATGCGCATACGCACACATGCATATGCAAGAAGAGCACACGACTGTACTGTACAGTACGTGTTTGCAAGCTTGCACATGGCCATGCGCACACACAGTAATCCTCCGTGTTTATTTAACACCGAAAACATACAAATGTAAGCAAATGGACCTGCAGTCCATTTGGTTGCATGTGTCCATTTGCAATGGCCTGATTTGTACGATCACTGATTTACAAATGGATAAATCAGAGATCGTACAAATGGATAAATCAACACCGAGGATTTGACTGTGCAGACGTGCTGCGCGACGCGTGTGCATATGAATCAGTGGTGGAAAAAGTACTCAAATGTTTTACTTAAGTAAAAGTATCAATACTGCAATATAGAAATACTCTGTCACAAGTAAAAGTCCAGAAATCCAAATTTACTTGAGTAAAAGTACAATTGGCATCAAAATGTACTTAAAGTACCAAAAATAAAAGTA